>NC_055958.1:32785515-33085515 GCF_018492685.1 Alosa sapidissima | reverse complement strand
AAATTATATTATTCTAAAATTAAGGATAATTGGTATACCACACAAGTTGATTTGATAGAATATGATTATTAAAGTGGATTATTAGAGAAATACAATAATACAACATTGTTCAATTTATTAAATTCAATTTTATCTGTACTAATTATGTCAATCTAAACTGAAATAAAAATATTAAAATAGCAAATACATTATCAGAGGCGTCATGAACATTTAACCTCAACACCATTTGTTCTATTTCTTTAAGGGCCGGCCTCTTATTATCAGTTGAGGAGAGGTGTGGAGTGAAAATTATACTGAAACGGATCGTTGACACAGGTGAAGTGTAGCAGGCATCAAAGCTCTGTTGGGGACACATAGATATCATCAACATGCTAATGCACTTTGTTTTGATAAAAGTGTACATCTTCTATCCTAATGCTATTAGGAATTAAAGGTGCAGTCAGCGATTGTACGCAATTTCAAAACCCCCGACATTTTTTGTCACATTTAGAAATGATGTCATTACAAGTGCTAGCTGCACATTCTGAGGTAAAAATATATACAGTATCCTGTTTAAAACGTACCCCTTGAGGGTACTGCCCCTGAAGCAAGCCTTTGTCCCTCTAAAGGTGCAATTCAGTACTTTCTTTGCGGAGAGTGTACTTGCCTTTGTACCTCTAAAGGTGCAATTCAGTACTTTCTTTGCGGAGAGTGTACTTGCCTTTGTACCTCTAAAGGTACAATTCAGTACTTTCTTTGCGGAGAGTGTACTTGCCTTTGTACCTCTAAAGGTGCAATTCAGTACTTTCTTTGCGGAGAGTGTACTTGCCTTTGCACCTCTAAAGGTACAATTCAGTACTTTCTTTGCGGAGAGTGTACTTGTAGTGAGTTTTATTGGACGTGGTCAGACTTGAACACGGAGTCATTTCAATGTAATGTTACAGTTACAGAGTTTATCATTGTGATTTCTTGCAGCTAGTAAGCTCGACCAGTGAAGCAATGTAATGTTATCTACAAACGCCTACAGATGACTTCAGTGTTGGTGGCATTACCTGGAGGAAATCAATATGATCCTTGTTCTGTAGAAGTTTCTCCATCTCAGCATCTATGCTCTTCAGTTTACATTACATTACATTACATTACATTACATTTGGCTGACGCTTTTTAGCCAAAGCGACTAACAACATAGTAAACAGTTTAAGTTTTAGAGCAGTTCTCAACAATTTTAGGACAATTTAAAAACATTAGAGTACAGTAAGAATAAGTGCATCAGTGAGTGCTGTTTTTAACAGTTACTTGTCAGTTTGAGACGACTGGTGAGTGCTAGGATCAGTAAGACTTGTTGTAAGTGTTGCTATGAGAGGAGATGTTCTCTAAAGAGCTGGGTCTTCAGGAGTTTTCTGAAAATGGAGAAGGATGTCTCTGCCCTTGTAGGAGCTGGCAGTGTGTTCCACCAACGAGGAACAACAGATGAGAAAAGTTTGGATTGGCTTGAGCGTACCGGTGGTAGAGCTAGACGTCGTTCGTCTGAGGAGCGCAGCAGTCTGGAGGTAGCGTATGTCTGTATGAGGGCATTCAAGTAGGTGGGAGCAGAACCGGAGACTACTTTGTAGGCAAGCGTTAGAGCCTTGAATTTGATGCGGGCCGCCATAGGTAGCCAGTGTAGCTGGATGAGCAGTTTAGTGATCTCCAACTCCAGCTGCTCCAGGAGTCCTTCAGCTCGACTCACCTCTGCCATCTCCTGGGCTCTGATCGACTCGGTCACCTCATAGTGCTTTTGCTCCATGAAGCTGACCAGCTCAGTGAAGATCCTCTCAGTGTCCTCAACAGCTTTCTGTGCAGAGGCCTGATAGGAGATATGAAGATAATACTAGCTCATTTCCAACATTTCCAACCTCATAGTTCATCTTTGGGATAATGAATGCTTGATATATTTTTTGTCCATATCTCATTACATTACCCAAGTTAAATAAGCAGTGCTAGCAAACAAATAAACAAACAGTAAATCCATGTAAATAAACATGAGCCATGTTGAACAGTAAATAAACATGAGCCATGTTGAACAGTGATGACCTTTAGAGTTTGCAGGGCCTGGTTGACCGCTTGCAGCTCCTTCTCTCTCTGCTGGATCTGTGTCTGGTTCTCCACCTTTGTCTCTGACAACTTATAGTATATAAGTATATATACTTTTTTGATCCCGTGAGGGAAATTTGGTCTCTGCATTTAACCCAATCAGTGAATTAGTGAAACACAAACAGCACACAGTGAAGTGAAGCACACACTAATCCCGGCGCCGTGAGCTGCCTGCTACAACGGCGGCGCTCGGGGAGCAGTGAGGTTAGGTGCCTTGCTCAAGGGCACTTCAGCCGCGACCCACTGGTCAGGGCTCGAACCGGCGACCCTCCGGTTACAAGTCCAGAGTGCTAACCAGTGGGCCACGGCTATGTTCTATGCAGCACACACACCAACACAATGTAGCTTATTCTATTCTGGGCATTATCTGACTTATGGTTAGCTGAATTAACACCTTAAAATAAAATTAAGATATACTTAAATTGACCTTAATTACCCCCTTAATCACAAGAAATAATTGGAACCCCTGTCAAGTAGATTAAGGTGTCACAAAATGGCATTCTAAGGTAAAATTAAGGATTTGTTATGTTTTCAGGGGTAATTAAGGTAAATTTGAGTATCATGTTGTTGCTAGTGTCAAGTGTACAAGGCTGTCTTCACTCCCACTTCCACAGAGACGAGGATTAATTGTTATTAAACGCCCATTATTTAAAGTTGGGGCATATTATAAGTACAAAAAAATGCTGGCCAGTTTCAGCCTTCAATAGGCCCTTGTCACGGCTTCAATAGATTTCAGACTTTCTTTTATAAATGTATAAGAAATTTAATTTCCGTGGAAGCGTGCCTGAAGAAAGCTTAAATTGGTTTGTCACTTGGGTATATAACACTAATATTAATAATAATAACATGAAAATAATACTTCACATACAAAGCGATTTTGTCTGAATAAAGTGTCCGAAACTGTGTCCACAGCGCCACCGGGTCCCTCAGAAGATCCAATTAGATTGGACAGATGAACTTATCGTGAAATACAGAAGCGCTGCCCATTTCATCCCCTCACACAGACACATACACCAGAGTATAAGGAGAGCTATAGCATTTGATTTGACTGGAGCTTGAAATGTGTGGGAATGTAGGAATATAACTTCCTGTTTCTGCATGTTAAAAGAACAGTGTACAGTGTCAGAGCTCTAGCAATGTACTAATCAACTTCAGAAAACTGTACAGTACTTCAACTGTCATAATATAATATCTTCCCTCTACCACAAAATAAAAAGCAATCCCATTAAAGAAATAATAATAATACAACAGAAATTACATTCGTAAATATTGCTCTAAGTCACTTTCAAAATGACTGCTCACTCGCTCTAGAGTTACCGTAATATGAAAATCAGGTTTATCAGGATTCCTGTGTATGCACATATTGTTCCAGAATCAAGGTACAAAAGTGAAGGCCAATACGGGGAAAAAAGTAAGGCGTCTTTCCTGTAAAGAACTTTGCTCTCACAGTTAAACCATCATACTATTAGTTACAGTACAATTATACTTATAGAATTGTTATAAATCCTAAATGAGCACTTGCTCACTCAAGTCAAATCACTCAGCTATCACTCAAGGCCGTAGCCATAGAGTCAACATTGAGGGGGCCCAGATAGCAAATCAGATCTGAAGATAGCGCGGACCACTGGTGGCATGCCTCTGGTGGCGTGCCATTTCTCGTCCGCCATTGGACCACCATCACTTTAACATTTAACTTGAACTATAAATATAAAGACAACTGATGGATGAAGTGTAACTGAATGAATGAAAAACAGTTTAGACCAATAGTGGCAAAATATTGGGGCATTTGTCAGCAACCCACCAGAGGACTGCCTGGAAACTGATGTGCAAAACACTAGCGAACCGCCAGATCTGCCCCCAGTGGGCCGACAGTGGTCTGCCAGCCCCTTGCTATCTGGGGTACCAAATGTCCTATATACAAATTAATTTGAAGGGTCCGAGATTAGTCTAGGGTGCAGTTGTTTTGACAGCACAAGTTACCATGGTAATCTAGCCACACACAGGTACAATCTAGCCACAAAAGGGACTAAAAAAAGCAGAGCCATCAAATAGAAAGTACAATTTGATCAACTTTGGCCACAATATCTGGGCTTATTTTTTTAACACAATGCATAGATTTATGTTCATTTTATTGTAGTTATGGTTGCATTTATTTACCCCTAATCCATTCATCCCTAATCAATGGCATTAGATAGTCACACATGAAGAGGGGAAGAACAGCAGGAACAGGAATATAAGAACAATAATTTCCACTTATTAATATCTCTAACTCCTTGGTGCCATGAATGAACTCTCCTCAGCAGCAGCAACCCCACGACAGACACATAGCAGACCCTGATGTTCCTGTATAGGGCCTGATGGGTCATCAGATGTGATTGGTTAGGCTTGACCCATAACCCTACATGGGGCAGCATTAGGCTTGACCTATAACCCTACAGGGGACAGCATTAGGCTTGATCCATAACCCTAGGGACAGCATTAGGATTGATCCATAACCCTACAGGGGACAGCATTAGGCTTAGGGCTGTCACTTTTGTAAATAAAATCCTGTTCGATTTTTGAGACATAAGTGTGAACTGAATCGATTGTAAAATCGATTTTTTATGTCGACGTTTCCATTTTCAACGGCAAATATAGGCCAATCCACAAACAACTAACAGGCATTAGGACGAACGTAAAGAGGGCGCTTGTAGACGGAAACCAGCAATATTGCTGATGATTTATTGGCATGACGTTTCGTGGATGCAGGCTTCAACGTACCTGTGTCTGTGTTTACGATTAGAAATGTCAAACAAATTTCGCTTACGTAGAACTCGATTGCACAGTTTGCATAGCCTACCGCTTTGTTCTTCTCCATAGTTTGATGTACCAAAAATCCGAAGTAGGCCTACTTCCACATCGAACTCAAGTTATTAGGGCCTATTTCTCATATCGAACAGGTTGATCACGTTGTCCTCCATTTTTTGGCAAAACACGAGCAGCACAGCAGCTGATTGAAACAGCTGTTTCCGGTGCGTAAAATTGGTGGGAACTTTTTAGCTTTCGCAATGCTTACTGCACTTCGGAATTATTTTATATTCTTATATTCTTGTTTGTGAATTTTGTTACATCTATCCTTTTTATTTGTTTAATTCGTTTAAAATTAATAGTGTACATATTTGGTTAAAATCGATTCCCTATTTTAGTTTTCGAAACTTGTGTTGTTTGGTCCAATCGATTTTCAAACGTAAAGTGACAGCCCTAATTAGGCTTGATCCATAACCCTAGGGACAGCATTAGGATTGATCTATAACCCTACAGGGGACAGCATTAGGCTTGATCCATAACCCTAGGGACAGCATTAGGCTTGATCCATAACCCTACATGGGACAGCATTAGGCTTGACCCATGACCTTACAGGGGACAGCATTAGGGTGGCACAATTTGGGGAAATTTGATTTTCCTGACAGATATTGCAATTGCAATTTGATTTGTGACATAATTTCTGAAAGTCAAGCTTCCGTTCAGTAATCCGAATGTTGCTTTAAGTTGGGCCACTTAATTGGGCCATTGGTGAGTATGCCTAGTGCATTAGAAGCACAGCACTCCTGTTAGGTGAGCTCACTGTTCACCGTCGCTGCTCACTGTCTGTCACACATGGGGGATGACATAAACATAAGCATAGATGTGACAAGATTAACTACTGTGAAAGAGTTGCATTAACCACTGTGAAAGAGTTTCATTAACCACTGGGAAAAGTTTCATTAACCACTGGGAAAGACTTGCGAGCTGTACGATTATTATTTTATTATTATATATATATATATATAATATATATATATATATGATGTGCCCGGCCCAGTTTAGCCCCTATGACAGACATGATGAGACACCCTGATGCTGCACAAGTAGGCAAGACACATACATCAATATGTAAATGATGTGTGCCAGTGTGTGATACAGATGTTTAGAAATATGTGGGAATGAATGCATATGGGTCTTCATAAACCTTTAATGCATAAATTGATGAATGATAAAAAGAACAAAAGTGGTCATCTGTTCCTCGAGTATAAATCTTTCTGCAGATCACCCATTTTCCTGTAGATATTGATCTCAAGCCTTATATTATTCAAGATCACTTGAAGATAGATGACACAATAAGAGAGAAATAATATCTGTATTTAACCGACCTTGTATGCAAGTGCAGCTTTTGTTTATTGACAGTTTATTGAGTTACAAATTGCTTTCAAACTGAAACCTTTAGAGGTACAGTTTAATACAAAGGCAATTAGAACCGCATCAACAGCACCAAGGCTACCTGCACACAGACATGAAGGTGGGGACCTACTTCAGCAGGTGAACCAACAGGTGCTGGAGATTAGTAAGCTGGAAACACCAATGAGCTGATGTGGACTGGGAATGGTATGTGATGTTATGTTCCCACAATGTGGTTTCCTTCCTTAGCTATTGAGTCGAGAGCCTTGACAGCTAATGTAAATGATGGGTGTTTAAAAACAGTAATAAACTGCATCATGTTGGCCATTGTGCGTGCAGCATTTTGCTCTTGAAGTTCACAACCTTCATAAAGTCAGGGCATAGAGGTCAGGTCATGACCTCTAACTCAGGCCAGGTGATGCATCAGAGGACCAGCTCCATATCTGAGGGTTTTGCCCACCAGGAAGTGCACTCAGGAAAGTCAGCTAACATGCAATTAAACGGACCGTTGAGCCCTAAGGGAACAGGAGAGAACACTAAGTCATAAACATCATCATATGTAGTTCATAATGACCATACAGCAGGGGTGGGCAAACTTTTTGGCTCAAGGGCCACACTGGGTTTTGAAAATTGGCCGGCAGGCCGCACAACAACCCTTCTGCCTTCATGATTTCCTTTTAAAAGTTTCTTATAAGAAGGAGATACCAATTATCAACAATGACAAGCCAGCTGGAACCTGCGGCTCTCTCTCCCTCTCGTGAGTGCAGACGCGTTCCCAATTAAATGGATCGCATGTTCACGTTAGATCTGCTGCAAAGGAGATAACTAAGAGTTAACTTAGTTTAACATGATGTTATCTCTATTTAACATAATGTTTTGACATTGACATTGTAAACGTTTTCTAAGGAGAGTGAAAAGCAGTTTGCAGTAAAGCTAACCAACGTCGTCTCTCGCAGGAAAAAAATAGCGAGCAGCCTGATAACCAAATGAAATGCTCAGCAGGCCGGATGAAAGTGCTTGGCGGGCCGCAGTTTGCCCACCCCTGCCATACAGTATACTCAGTCATGCTTGAGATCTACTGTATTAAAATCTAAACACCATGAGGGCCTCACTTTTTATCACACCCACACTACTGTAAGTGATTTTTCTCCAGCCATATGTTGGACTTTTAACAGAAGCCTTCACTCGGACTTTGTCCCCCACCTTGAAGCCTGTGACAGGAGAAGGAGCATATGTTACCACTGCCAGCTCAGAGAAACATATCTGCTTAACTGCTGATCGATAAACATGATCATCCTTCATTATTTATCAATTTACCATGGTTAAACGTAGTAAAGGAGAATTGGTACACATGTTGATTTTATAGAATATGATTATTAAAGTGGATTATTAGAAAACAGTCAAACAGACATTTCTTTTTTAATTATAAAAGGGAAATTCCGGGGTCTATTTGTGGTTGATAACCAGTTCAATTTTTTGTTTGGGAGCAAAATTATGTTCATCAGAGAGTTTTGAGCTCAACCTTTGTTTGATTTAGCAATGGAATGGTTTAGCCGGTATACACACACACGTCAAAATAAATGACTATTTTCAAACCACTGGCACCGACAAAGTTCAAAATAGCCTTACACTTTGGTGGTAGTGTCCATATGGTTCTTACAGATAAACTGAAGTATCACAAACTTTGAAAATGTACAGAGAACAGAGAAAATGTACTTCTGTTCCGGTAGGGTCCAATCAGTGAGCATGTTCGAAACCTGCAGTGCTGCGCAGATCTGGCCGACTCTTACGATACAAACATGCATTACGTTCAGCCAGATATGCGCAGCACTGCAAGGTGTCTGATCTGATGTGCAAATCAATGCGCCCACTGATTTTACACTACCAGAACAGAAGTAAGGCAATGTGTAAGGCTATTTTCAATTATGTCAGTGATTAGAAACTAGCGATTTAGTTTGTTGTATGGGGTATGCCCGTTGCAATATGCTATAAACCATTTTGTTGCTAAAGCAAACAACGGTCTAGCTCAAAACTGCTCCAATTAACGTAATTTTGTTATCTATTCTAGACTCAGACTCAGTGCTCTGATTGGACAACACCAGCACACCTTGGAGCCAGGCTGGGCGTCCAGCTCAGGGCAGTGGGTGTAGTAAAGGAGAGTTGTGGAGGTCACTACCTTAGTGCTGTACGGTGTACAAACCTCTCTCTGGGACAACACATTTTGGATGGGGACGTGTGCTTTCACAAGACTGATGGGAGTCATGGCTTGTAGCTTTGTGGTCTGTAAATAATAAGAGAAAATATATGACTATATTGAAAAAAAAATCTATTTACATTCAGTAATGCAACAAGGGGCATGTCTCGATGACAAGTGTTCTCGATTTGTAGGCATTAAAAGACTGCCAACATAATAAAAAATAAAAAAGACAAAACTGTAAAATGCTGAGGTATTAAAATATGAAGTACAAAACTGTTTTACACAGTGACCACCTGGAGACACCTCACCTGAATTTAACCTTAACACCATTTGTTCTATTTCTTTAAGGGCCGGCCTCTTAATATCAGATGACGGGAGATGTGGAGTGAAAGTTATACTGGACAGATCCTTTGACGCAGGTGAAGTGCAACAGGCATCAAAGCTCTATTGGAGACACACAGACACATCAACAACATACTAATGCACACAGTTTCTATAAAGGTTTACATACTCTCTAATTAAGACAATTTATACAAGGAGTCTAGGGGTTCTATTAAATAGCCCATATTAAAGAGGGAGATTACCATAAATCTTTTTTCCCCTGCACTACACACAAGACCATACTAATTATTTTGTATTGAATTGTCTGACCATACAGGACATGGTCACACTTGAACACTGAGTAATTTCATTGTAATGTTACAGTCACAGAGTTTATCATTATGATTTCCTGCAGCTAGCTAGCTCGACCTAGCCTGGCCCCGCCCACCTAGATCTTCTTTCAGGGGGATCTAGTCTGGAACACCATAGATCATAACCGTTTCCCTCAGACAAGAAGAATGTAAGGCCAATCAGCGACAAGAGGGCAAGACAAAACTGAAAATTGTGATAAACAGAAGCAGCAACACCTGCAAATGTCAAAAAATGCAGTTGGAAAAATGCAGAAATTAATTTACAGCAAAGGTAGACCCACGTACATTGTTTCCTGACTGTTGATGCTGTTTATTGTCAGTTTGTAAAGTTTAGGCGAAGTAGGAAGTAACGTTAGGAATCTGATTTCAAAGTTAGTGCCTGTTGCGATGCAAGTGTTGCAAACGTTTCCCAATCGAGAGTCACCAGACTATTCACTTTGTGAAAGAGTCTGGATTTTTCCAGGCTAAGCTTGACAAGCCTAACATTGTAATGTTACCCAGAAACGCCTACAAAATGACTTCAGGGTTGGTGACTTTACCTGGAGGAAATCAACAGGATCCTCTTTCAGTAGAAGTTTCTCCATCTCAGCATCTCTGCTTTTCAGTTTAGTGATCTCCAACTCCAGCTGCTCCAGGAGTCCTTCAGCTCGACTCACCTCTGCCCTCTCCTGGGCTCTGATCGACTCGGTCACCTCAGAGCGCTTTTGCTCCATGAAGCTGATCAGCTCAGTGAAGATCCTCTCAGCGTCATCAACAGCTTCCTGTGCAGAGGCCTGATGGGAGATATAAAGGTCAATACCAGCCAACCTCTTATCTTTGGGAGGATAAAGGCTTGATTTGGTTTTTATTTGTCCATATCTAATTGCATTAACCAAGTAAAATGACTAAACTTGTTAACCCACAAATAAACAAACAGTAAATCCATGTAAATAAACATGAGCCATGTTGAACAGTAAATAAACATGAGCCATGTTGAACAGTAAATAAGCATGAGCCATGTTGAACAGTAATGACCTTTAGAGTTTGCAGGGCCTGGTTGACCTCTTGCAGCTCCTTCTCTCTCTGCTGGATCTGTGTCTGGTTCTCCACCTTCATCTCTGCCAACTTGTTCTATGGACAGATGTGTACAGACCAATAACAATGTAGCTTATTCTATTGTGAGCATTCGAGTCATGGTTAACTGTCTGGAGACATCAACCATAAAGTTCCATATGTATAGAAAACACAGAATCAAATGAACAATATGTTGTTGCTAGTGTCAAGTGCACTGCATATCTGGTTATATTGGTTTATCATTTGGGCATATATAACACTAAAATAACTAGATGTACCGCAGAGCGGTACAAAATATGACCGCCGCCCAGTTCAGCACATGTTTTCCACAAAAATAAGTCACGCTGAAAGGCATATATGATTCTAACTGTCTCACTGAATTGCATTATGCACACTCAATTCTCAATTCTTTGGTATCTGCTAGACAACAAGTACCAAAACATGATTAGTTCATAGATTTCACATGTAATATACATTTTATACAACCCCACCCCTATCTTGCCTGTTCATAATTCTGAGAAATTCTTGAATTGTGTGCATGTGTGCGTGTACATGTTTATGTTTATGTGTGTGTGGGTGGGTGTGTGTGCGTGCATGTGCTTGTGTGTTTGCCTGTTTATATGCCTGTGTGTGTGCATGTGCATGCATGCGTATATACAGTATGTCTACTGTGTGAGTATGTGTCATACGTAGGATTACTGTGAATGTATGTGTGTGCGTGTGTATCTGTTTATGCACATGTGTGCATATGGAATGTGTTTACATAAATTATTTTATTGTAAGGCCCCCCATGAACGAAAGTCCACAAAACTTGGCATGCATTCGGAGGGTGTCATAATGATCCTACACTTTCAATTTCGTGCAGTTTTGACCATGTCAGCCAGAGATATTGTGATGAAAACACCTAATGTTTTGCTTTTTAATTCTTAACTAGGTGGCGCTATACATGAAATAAGTGGTAATGGGATAGGTTGACATGCCCCCTTAAGACCAACATACAAAAAAAGGTGGACCTCCTAGGCCCTACGGTTCTGGAGATATTCACAGAAAACTGTCTCCGGCCACCTACAGGCCAGTTGGTGTATAGTAACATAAATTAATTTATTGTGTGGCCCCCCATGAACGGAATTCCACAAAACTTGGCGTGCATACAGAGGGAGTCATAATGATCCTACACTTCCAATTTCGTGCAGTTTTGACTATGTTAGGTCACAGATACCTGCAATTACAACACCTCATTTTTACTTTTTGTGTTTAACTAGGTGGCGCTATACATGAAATGAGTGGTTATGGAATGGGTTGACATGGCCCTTTGAGATCAACATACAAAAAAAATGGTCCTCCTAAACCCTACGGTTTTCGAGATATTCACAGAAAACTGTGTCTGCCCTACCCTCCTTTCGGGGGGTCCAGTCCGGCTACAGATCAAAACGAAAAAAGGAGGTTCCATGCTATCCATGTGGGGTTACATGCCCACCAAGTTTTGTGTACCCCGGTCTTACAGTGTCCCGGGAATCCTTGACGGAAATTTGGACACGCGAAAAAGAAGAGAAAAAAAAAGAAATAAAGCGGCGCGGCGGTCATAATAATCATCATCATCATCATCATCATCTTTAGAGACAGAAAGAGAGGCTAACCTTCTTCTCGGCCCGTTCTGCTACAGCTGAAACAGTGTCATGTCCATTATGGTCATCCATGGAACAGAGCATACAGATTAACTTCTGATCTTTGCGACAAAACACCTCAATGATCCTGTTGTGCTGAGAGCAGATCTTCTCCTGTAGCTGTGAGGTAGCATTCACCAGCTTGTGCTTGCTAAAGCGAGGCACCTCATAGTGAGGCTGAATATGAACTTCACAATAGGAAACCAGGCATGATAGACATGACTTGATGGCTTTATGTTTCCTCCCAGTGCAGAAATCACACTCCACATCGCCTGGTTTGACATCAGAAGAAACTGTGACATCAGATCGGAATTCAGTCTTCTTCAGCTTCTCCAGCATATCAGTCAGCATTGTGTTTCTGCGTAGAACAGGTCTTGGAGTGAAGGTCTCCCTGCACTGGGGGCAGCTGTAAACACCCTTCTGGTCTTCTTGATCCCAGCAGCCTGTAATGCAGTTCAAACAGAAACTGTGTCCACAGGCAACGGTCACAGGGTCCTTCAGCGGATCCAGACATATAGAACAGCTGAACTCATCGTAAAATACAGAAGCACTGGCCATTTTTCCATCAGGTATACAGACACACACATACACAAGACTATAAGGAGAGTGACAATATTTGTTTTTAACTGGAGCTTGAAATACAGTATGTGGGAAGGAAGGAATGTACTGTAACTTCCTGTTACTGCACGTTAAAGGAACATTGTACAGCAAGTCAGAAGTTGATAAAGCTGTATTTTATTATATTAGAAGCCTTCCCACTACTTGACACTAAAAAGTAACCCCTCTAAACAAGTAATTAAATAGATAAATAATAAAACAGAAATTACATTAATATAAATTTGAATTAAATTTCGCTCAGTCACCCCTAAGGTTGCTCTAGGGTTAATATGAAAATCAGGTTCATCAGGATTCCTGGGTAGGCAACATGATGCACATGATAGCTATTGCGTCAGGTAAAAGGTTAAAAAGTGAAGGCCAATGAAATGAGGGAAGAACAAGCAAAAAAAAATCCTGTCCAGAACTTTGGTCCTCAACCTTGAGTGATAGCTGAGTGAGCTGACTCGTATTAACAAGAGCTCATTTAGGATTTTTAATAGTACTAGAACCATCATACTATTAGTACAGTACCATTATAGTTACCATTATAAATCCTAAATGAGCACTTGACTTGTTAACTCAAGTCAGCTCACTCAGCTATTACTCAAGGCTGTAGCCAAAGTGCCTGCATTGAGTGGTATAAAATACAAATTAATTTGAAGTGGATTAGTAGTTGTTTTGGTTTAAATACGGTTTACATGATAACATCCCAGATTTCACACTGGACACTGGAATGGAACTGGGCCCACATAATCTGGCACAGATCTGCCTAATGGACCGACTGATGGATCTGGTGCCAATAGGGGCTAACACTAGCCAGGAAAATCCAGACCCTGATAATCCAGAAAGATTAAGGGTCTGGCAAAGAGCAATGTAATGGCCTAACTCGAGGGATGGCAACAAACATGCATTTCGAAATCTGACTGCACGCAATTGGGTAACATTAGACCATGTTTACTCTGAATGATTTCGGATAACACTACAACTAATGTGTACTGTAGCGATGTCTTCTTCAGTTTAGCTGGTTCCCCGGAATGCAAGGGGGAAAAGTAACGTGCATCATTGCTCTTTGCCAGAGTATCTGGCAGAGACAATTCCATTGTGGTCTCGCGAGAACTCTGGATTTCCAGGGTAGGCTAACACTGGCCCAGCTCCTTAAGATACTCTGTATTACAGTCGTGGTCTGGATCTGCTTATCATTATGCAATATGGGTCTGCTTATTATGTGTGGTACAGACCCGTTTATCAGATCTCAGCCAGCTCTAAGGCTTCATTGTATGGATGTCCGTTTCCGCCACTTGGAAAAAAAAAAACTGCAGATATGAAGTCAAAATGATGGGATACAACCTCATAATTACGAGATACTAGTCTTAATTGTGGGAAAGAATTGCGAGCTGTTTGATTAATGATTAATTGCAGCTTTTCAAACTGTGATTAAAAAAATTGCCCTGGACAGCATCACACTAAGAGTAGGCCCAGACACTACACCAAATGTTCTCCCGCAACCACTGAAGAACATTTAAAGGTTCTTGATGTCTTATCCCAACTGATTGGGGAGATTTGAGCTCAAAATAGGATCAAAAGTGTTACCTTCTGGGAGGAGTCCCAAGCAGCAGCATCCTCCACCACAGTAGATAGATAGATAGATACTTTATTGATCCTCAAGGGGAAATTCAAGATGTATTCAGTAAAGGGCCAGTGCCCAAGGAGCCCCAGTCTGGTCTGAGGTCATTCTCCACTCCACACACCCAATCTCTGTCCCTCTCATTTCGGGTCTATTCTCTACTCTCCTGTCAATGCGGGAACTAAAAGCACAAAAAAGAATCTAAAAGATTAGGTGCTACCTTCAGCATCTCTGCGCTAGTTATCTCCATCTGCTCCAGTCCTTCAGTTTATTGTTCATGGTACAGTTCTTTGCAGTCTGTGTACTGGCCTCATGGCATGTCTTAGTTATCCAGCTCACCACACAATAAGACCCAGACACTAGGGGTGACGTTCAGATTTTCATCATGCCAATCCAGGCAAGACACTAGGAATTTCACAAAATCCACAAATGCATGTGGGTCATTCCACGTCAATTCAACCAGGGCCCACACACTTAGGTCTCAAAAAAATCTGAAATAATTATCAGGTGTACCTATGTTACCCAGGAGACACACTGTAAAATTATTTTTATGTAAGACCAATACTTTCTTTTTTTGTCTAAGTTCACAAGCCCACAGCGCAAGAACTAAACCATGTAGGAGGCTTACATTTTACATGCTGGTACATAAATAGGAAATATAGCAAAACACAAAAACTGCATGGTCATAGCTGTCCCTCAAAGTTGATCAAAATTTTATTGGAGTTTTTGGCTGGGCTCTGTTTAAGCCTTCAGAAGACATATTTTTACTCAACATAGGCTCTTGATTTATGTTCTTTATTGAGATAAGTAGAAACACTCTCACAAAAAGCAATGAACAGGAAATAGATTCCTTCAGGGTCTGAACAGCAGCCACACAAGTCTGAAAAATCATTTTGGTTCTCATTTTCAGAGCACCCAAACACCTTGTGGAAATATACAAAGATTTGTTTTATATATTTTTTTCTTTATGCTCCATTATCCCATCTATCCCATGATCCCTTCTTTTTAAAAACCCCAATTTGACTTGTCTTATGCAAATATATCTTTTTTTTATTTTCCACCCTGAACATGGGCAAAATGCACCATTGAGATCAATATGTATTGTATAGAGTTACCACAGGTTCTACACAACCACAGGTGGCACTGTGGTAACTCTGTGTAAAACATTGATCTCAATGGTGCATTTTGCCCATGTTCAGGGTGGAAAATAAAGATTTGCGTAAGACAAGTCACATTGGGGTTTTTAAAAAGAAGGGATCATGGAGAATAAAGAAAAATATAAAAAAATCTTTGTATATTCAATATGTTTTATATAGAGTTACCACAGTGCCACCTATGGTTGTGTAGAGTAACCTGTGGTAACTATAAAAAAAATCATATTGGTCTCCAAAGTAATGTCTAGAAGGCACAACGATTAGATAGATAGATAGATAGATAGATAGATAGATAGATAGATAGATAGATATAGATATAGATCGATACTTTATTGATCCCCAAGGGGGAAATTCAACAAAGTACCATAAAATTATGAGGTTGTTGCCAAAATACAGAGGTTGTACAGCCACAAAGCAGAGGTCGCAGTCACAGAGGTTGTATATTTACAGAACTTGCACAAAGGTCACAAAGAGATTGCAATGCACATTGTCTGGCAAAGGCCTACATAACAGAATAAAACAATCATTACAAATGCTTTATGCAACAAACAGTCCTATGATAATGTTTAAGACATTAATGTACAAAACCAATGGAAGAAAGTCCTGGTGAAGATTGCTGGTGTCCACGTGTGTAAAACTGGCACACTAATCATTGGTTGCAGCAGGCAAGTTTTCCCAGATATGACAGTATGCAGAAGACAGTACACAGGTAGACCATGGTTTGATATCAAGAATATGTTTCTGTAATTGAAGCTTTAGTAGAGTAAGGTTCAGTTGCAGTTTTGAAAACAAACGTTAAGGGTTGATTTAAGGACATGGGCCACTCTGAAGCAGTCAGAGGCAATTCTAAACGAGTCAAAAACCACTCTAGTTCATCCAAAACAAACCAGAAAAAGGGACTCAAAGTGCTAAATAAAGTGCCGGAATTATCCTTTAACTGGTTAAGTAAGGTTAACAAACAAATTTTACAGTGTAGCACAAACTTCAGCAATTCAAGAACTCATTTGTTTGTTTACTTTTCTACCTCAAAATTAAGTAACACTTATTTTATGCAAGTAATCTCAACAAAAGACAAAAACTGAATAGAACATTTTAAGTAAGGAAAGCTATTATGTTTTACAGTGCAGTCATTGAGAAGGGCAGCACATTCTCATTATCTTTTTAAAGTAAAGGGGTAGGTTATCAAGGTCACATAGTTAGTGGATTATTATCTTTTTAAAGGGGTAGGTTACAGTGTTGCGCGGTCTGCCTGAAATTAAGCGGTTGCCCGCGGTTATGAGTCATAAATAATATTTTAATGATATTCGGGTCATTTGCGGACGGGTCAGTTAAAATTAATTAAATATATATTTTCTAAAAATACTTAAAGTATCATGAGAAGGCTAGCATCAATATTTAACTCATAATTGGTTTTCAAAGATATCATTGGTTGAAGCAGGCTACTTGCCACTTGGTGGAGATGGTAGAGATGAGACAGTAAAGAAGCTGAAGACGCGAGAAGTTAAAATAACTAGATGTACCGCATAATGGTACAAAATATGACCGCCGCTCAGTCCTGTACATCCGTTCCGCGAAAATAAATCACACTTCAATTTGTCTCCATATTTTACTCCATCCCCCACTCTTGAAACTTTTGTGTATGCTTGTTTGGCATGCCTGAGTGTGTGTGTGCGGCTGCACAGAAAGTAGCCTACTGGTGCTGAAAAGGTGAATAGATTGTAGAATAGCCAAAGAAGATGTAGCATTGTTATAAAACCTTTAAAATCTCTAAACAATCACAAGTAGGGCAGTTCATCACAGTTCATCCATTGCAACTGGATTGATGAAAGGTCACTTACACCTGTAGGCTACATTGTATTTGGGAAAAGCAAAAGGTATCAGCATAATGTTATTTATTTATTTATTTTTTATGTATTTTTAAACAAAAACATCTCTGTCAGTTCCATGCCGTTTTCAACAGCTATCAAAAACAAAGGTCATTTTTGGATGGATGGATTTTTTGTGAATGTTTCTTCTTCTACATAAGATTTTAGTCATCTTTAGTTCATGTAATACTTTATTGTCAATGCACAAATTAAGTAACAGTAGTCTGAAACGTTATTGTTAATGCACAAATTAAGTAACAGTAGCCTAGTCTGAAACGAAATGCTGTTTTACATCTAACCAGTGGTGCAAATAACTGACATGTCCAAATGGGCCTTGATGAAATGCGTCGCTAGACTGTTCATACACATTTTAACGGGCCAAAGTTGAAGAGCTTTTGTCCGTTATTGTTCGTGCAAATATAGGCTGATGTTCCCATGTTCATGTTCCCTTGCATTGTTTAACTGAGGTCCATGGCTAGTCTGGCTTTCATCAGACCAAGCTCAATCTTTTAAGAAATCAAAAAATAAATAGCGGGCAGATCAGGCTGGGTTCACCCAGCCTAGTCCATAGGCACCCGATATTGTTTAATTTTCCGATTGAGATATACACGCTCTGGCTATTCTAAATGCAAAAATGCATCAGGGAGTTATGACAAAACGGTAACTAACAAACTAGATCCTAATAGAAAGCTGTTAGCTTCCCTAAGCTACAGGTAGGATTATAAGGTAGGCCTATTTACAACATAAATTGTCAATAGGCTATGCTGGCGACACAAATAAAATCTCCTTTGGAAACCAATGGCTTACGCCTTACAGTATCAAGCGGACTTAAATTGTCATATCGTGGCGAAAAGTTGTAATAACATTCACGCAGCTCCATGAGTCAAGGAAAGCGCGAATGAAGTAGCCACTTCTAAATGGGACCCACTACACAGTAGCTTAAGGTGTTTTGCTAAAGCAGCCATAATGAAATGAAGGCGTCATTGTTTGGATACTTCACACACACGTGCTTTTTAATTTCACAGACTACAACTACCAAGCTGTAATCAAAGCACATCGATTTCCCTCGCACACCCTGCACTCACTTAAAACAAAATAAACAGGCGTCTCAGTCTCACACATGTATAGGCAAAACTGTATCAGACCGGTGTAACGTTGGTAAATCTTCCATTGCACAGAATGATTTTGTAGCACGTGCAATAAATGACAGTCGAAAGATACAAACAGTGCTGCTATACATTTGCTTGGTATAACCGCATTTATAGTTTTCTACAAATGCAATCAATCAAATGCCTCCATCACTCAACCAACGCTAACGGTAACATTACCTAGGTCCTTATTGATATTACAAGATTAACGTACCTGCAGTAAAAACCAAGCATGTCCGATAAACATCCTCAGATTTATTTCGGCTTCAAGAAGAAATGGGAATTACACTTCATGTGAACATCGTCCTATCCTTATTAGATGTTCGCTGCGGTAAATTACAGTCCTTGTAGGAAGCGTCCATTGTTTTTTCCAACCCACTTTTAACTTCCAACAAAATTACGTCTCACTGCAACGATGCGCCATCTAGTGGACAAACGACTACTTCTCGCCAATACTGAAAATGCAGCCATGATGATGATGATGAATATTTATTTTGGCTTTCTTTTAATCCTACTGAATTTGTAATTATGTATCGGCCGTTCTAATACCGATAGTATGTGGGTGCCTGTGTGTGTGCATGTGTATATGTGTGCACCGCCATTTACAGGCCAATGAGTGTACAGTCACTAAATGTACACATAACCTAATTTTTTTAGACCCCCCCATGGATGAAATTCTACGAAACTTGGCATACCCCCAGAAAATGCCAGGTCAATCATACACATAACATTTGGTGCAGTTCTGAACATCTTAACTGAAGATAGGGGCGATTAAAGCAGAATAATATTGCATTTTCATTTTTTACCGGGGGGTGGGGGTGCAAATCACAAATGAGTGATTATGAGCCAGGTTGATGTGGGCCCTTGAGACCAACATACCATAAAAGATTCTTCATCCTCAGTGCCACGGTTCAGGTAGTTATTTAGGAAAAACTGTTTTTTTTTGCGGTTCAGGGTGCCCAGCACGGGGGGGGGGGGGGGGGGGTTGGTGGTGGTCCCCGGGGACGAAATGAAATTTTTCCGTAAAAGTCTAGTGGGGCTACATACCCACCAAATTTCATGTACCCCGGTGGTTCGGTGTCCCGGGTATCAATGACCAAAAATTCAGGGAGTAGATGACGGGAAAAAATCTTGAATTGTGTGCATGTGTGCGTGTACAAATTTATGTTTGTGTGTGGGTGTGTGTGTGTGTGTGTATGTGCGTGTTTGTGTGTTTGCCTGCGTATGTGTGTTTGTGCATGTGCATGCATGCGTACATATGTCTACTGTGTGAGTATGTGTCATACGTATGATTACTGTAAATGTATGTGTGTGCGTGTGTATCTGTTTATGCACATGTGTGCACATGGAATGGGTTAACATGACCCCTGGAGGCAAACATACGGAAAAAATTGGTCATCCTAGGCCCTACAGTTCTCAAGATATTCACAGAGAACTGTGTCTGCCCTACCCTCCTTTCGGGGGGTCCAGTCCAGTGGGGGGGGGGGGGGCTACAGATCAAAACGAAGAATGACGGTTCCATGCTATCCATGTGGGGGTACATGCCCACCAAGTTTTGTGTACCCCGGTCTTTCAGTGTCACGGGAATCCTTGTTGGTGTACGTCACTAAATGTACACATACATTATTTTATTGTAAGGCCCCCCATGAACGAAAGTACACAAAACTTGGCATGCATTCGGAGGGTGTCATAATGATCCTACACTTTTAATTTCGTGCAGTTTTGACCTTGTCAGCCAGAGATATTGTGATGAAAACACCTAATTTTTTGCTTTTTAATTTTTAACTAGGTGGCGCTATACATGAAATATGTGGTAATGGGATAGGTTGCCATGCCCCCTTAAGACCAACATACAAAAAAAAGGTGGACCTCCTAGGCCCTACGGTTCTCGAGATATTCACAGAAAACTGTCTCCGGCCACCTACAGGCCAGTTGGTGTATAGTAACATAAATTAATTTATTGTGTGGCCCCCCATGAACGGAATTCCACAAAACTTGGCGTGCATACAGAGGGTGTCATAATGATCCTACACTTCCAATTTCGTGCAGTTTTGACTATGTTAGGTCACAGATATCTTCAATTACAACACCTCATTTTTACTTTTTTGTGTTTAACTAGGTGGCGCTATACATGAAATGAGTGGTTATGGAATAGGTTGACATGGCCCCTTGAGATCAACATACAAAAAAAAAATGGTCCTCCTAAACCCTACGGTTTTCGAGATATTCACAGAAAACTGTGTCTGCCCTACCCTCCTTTCGGGGGGTCCAGTCCAGCGGGGGGGCTACAGATCAAAACGAAATACGATGGTTCCATGCTATCTATGTGGGGTTACATGCCCACCAAGTTTCGTGTACCCCGGTCTTTCAGTGTCCCGGGAATCATTGACGGAAATTTGGGCATGCGAAAAAGAAAAAAAAAAAAAAAAAAATCTGACTAAACCTCGCTGCGCGGCGGTCATAATTAAGACACCCCTTCAGGAAAAGCGATATAGGCTATGGGAATTATTTGGAAAAGTTGTTAAAGAAATTGACAGAAGTAAGTTAGAGGTCTGCACTCCCGCAGTAAACCCGCGGGACCCGTGGGTCCCGACGCAAAAGAGTTCGGCGCAGGACAACTTTTGAAAGCTCTTTGCGGGAGCAGGCGGGATGAGAGAGGTGCGTTCGCGGGTGCTGGACAAACCGATATGATTCACTGCACTCCCGCAAATTAAATATGTGCGTAAAATTAAATATGGAAATGAAAGTACTGTTCATAACTATAGTTTAGCTGGATGTTCTTTTAGGCAGCAATAAAAAACGGGGTTATATAGCCTATAGCCTATATTGTCGTTTACGTGGGTTCAATTTGTTCCTGCTGCTCATTGTCAAAACTCAAAAATCGAAAGCATGACAGAGGAAGAGGGCACCAGACTAGGCCTACTTCAGTTGTTAGCTTACATTCAGAACCAAGAAACTGACACCTGGAGTCTTTCTTTCTTACTAACCTTTATTAGTCCCCAAGGGGCAATTCGGTTTACAGCCAACCCATTCATGAAGGGGTTAAAAAGTGCATTAGCATACAATGTATAAATGGCTGTGTTTGACCCTGGACCTCAGAAAACACACTTGACCAACACCAGCAGATGACATGGCACCCCAAACCATCACTGACTGTGTGGAAACTTTATATTGGACTTTAAGCAACGTGGATTCTGTGCCTCTCCTCTCTTCCTCCAGACTCTCAAGTCAAGTCACTTTTTTTATAAATGTGCTATATAAATAAAGTGACTTCTCTTGACTGGGACCTTGATTTCCAAAGGAAATACAAAATTTACTTTAATCAGAGAACATAACTTTGGTCCACTCAGCAGCAGTCCAGTCCTTTTTGTCTTTAGCCCAGGCGAGACGCTTCTGATGCTGTCTCTTGTTCAAGAGTGGCTTGACACAAGGAATACGTCTGTGCGTGGTGGTTCTTGAAGCAAGACTGGAAGACTCCAGCTGCAGTCCACTCTTTGTGAATCTCCCCCACATTTTTGAATGAGCTTTGTTTCACAATCTTCTCCAGGGTGAAATTATCCCTATTGTATTTACACTTTTTTCTACCACATCTTTTCCTTCCCTTTGCCTAATGTGCTTGGACACAGAGCTCTGTGAACAGCCAGCCTCTTTAGTCATGACTTTTAGTGTCTTGCCCTCCTTGTGAAAGGTGTCAATGGTCGTCTTTTGGACAACTGTCATGTCAGCAGTCTTCCCCATGATTGTGTAGCCTACAGAACTAGACTGAGACCATTTAAAGTCCTTTGCAGGACAGGTGTTTTGAGTTAATTAGCTGATAGAGTGTGGCACCAGGTGTCTTCAATATTGAACCTTTTCACAATATTCTAGTTTTCTGAGATACTGAATTTGGGATTTTCAGTAGTTGTCAGTTATAATCATCAAAGTTAAAAGAAATAAACACTTGAAAATGTATCAGTCTGTGTGGAATGAATGTATAAATTATACAAGTTTCACTTTTTGAATGGAATTACTGAAATAAATCAACTTTTTCATGATATTCTAAATATATGACCACCTGTGGAGTATACTACGAAGCACGTTCGACATATCTAGGCTATGTAGACATATCGAGGCTTCACAAAGCCTTGACTCAGGGGTATACGTTAAGTGATACTACGATAGCAGTTATGTGATATATTTGTCAAACTAGGCTTTCAGCTCAGATCTGTGCACGTTCTCGGTGTTGGGATGACGTTTGCCAATCACACAAGACCGCCTATATTAAAAAAACAATTACTTCCGCATTTATAAGCGATAGTGTAATCTACACTGCGGTCATTTTTAGTGTCTAGCCTATAACATACAATAAATCGATTGTCATCAGATGTTGTATGGTATGCACACCCATAGTGGCATATTTGCACGCACAACACTATTAAAGCGCATTTGAAATCAAAAACGTTTGTAGAGGCCGAGCTCCACCTGTAAGATATAGGACAGAATCCTACACGAGATAACTTTTTTGTTTTTCAAGACAATTGATTGGTCAGTGGGCGGTAGATTACACAATTTGAGCTATAACTTAGCACATAACCTTCTCCCGACCAGGTTTAGTTGCGAGCATAAGATACCATGGTGATATAGCGATGCTAAAACAGATCCACTTTCGTGTCACAGCATACCCTGGCTTTGAGCGCAACATACCTCGCTAACCCACTAATCGAGATTCGTAGTATACCCCACTGTACATTGTTTCCTGACTGTTGATGCTGTTTATTGTCAGTTTGTAAAGTTTAGGCGAAGTAGGAAGTAACATTAGGAATCTCTGATCAATGTGATTGGGAAGGCTGGACCAATGATTTCAAAGTTAGTGCCCATCGCAATGCAAGTGTTGCAAATGTTTCCCAATCAAGAGCTGCCATATGGATATTTCCAGGCTACATAATCTGTAGCGTGCGACGGAATAGCCAACAACTGAAAACATAAGATGAAGACTTTATTCTTCACAATACAGGTCACACAGGCATCACACAGACGTTGTAATAAAATGAGTCTGTCACAGGCCTAAAAGACATTACAGTAGTTGCATACACTTTATGAAACAAGCAGGGCCTAAGAATATATTTATAAAAAAGTGAATGTAGTTCACAAAGAGCCTAATTCTCCAGACTAAATACATCACAGAAAGGTGTTAATTGTCTTTTTTACGTTGGCAACAACCATGGTTGTCGATCTCTTTGATATCTTGTGCATCCGGCTGTCCGTGTGTCCTTTCAACAGTGGCTGCTGGTGTGAAGGAAAATGACAAGAGATGGAATTTAACCTTGTGCTTTTGCTTTGACACTTGTGTTTCTGTTAGATCTCAAACCTTTTGAATTGATTCTTCTGTTAGAGCTTAACCTAGTTCTTAATGTCCTTATTATTTGATACCTCTGTTCCCGTAACTTGCGTACAGATGACAAATCATATAAATTGTAGACAATGGGCCCGAGTTTGGCAGTGATATAGGTAACAGGAAGCTACTTCAAGGCAGGGACTATGAAATAGGTGAGACGTCTGCTCTTATGATCTATCCATCAATTTTTTATTACTTTACTTCGGCCTGACTCAGTTAACTTTGTGCATCTGACTTGCACAGTCTGGACATGCACAGTCGGCAAAATACACTGTCAAACTCGCACCCAGTGTGTTAGACAGCAGGCATTTTCGATCCATAAAATAAAGTAATTTGGGTCTATATTTAAACCACACAAAAAGTCAAAGAGGCTATTCTCACCTGAGTTATCCATATATGTGACACCCTCTGCGCCCAGCTAGAAGAAAGACACACACACACACACGTTTTCTCCTATCACTGATCAGATATTTCATTTCAAAGGCTGAAAGAGAGAGAGCTCTGTGATCATGTATTTGTTAACTTTGGTATCACCAAGTTGAGGTAGTTAAAGGATTGTACAAGCAACCTTTGTGTACTGTAACTTTGACTTCTTTAGATCATGAAAAATATAAGGGATAATGTAAAGAATGCCAGTCTCAAATGCCGGAATCGAACCCAGGTTGCCAGCGTGCGGTGCAGGTGCCCCAGCCAGTTGCGCCACAGCAACTGCCGCCACTACCGTCTTTATCAGAAAATACCTTCCGATAGGGCAAACAGGACCCCAATGCACTAGCCTGGGTGCCAGTCCGAACTTAGTCCCGCCCACAATATTTGAAGTCGGGAAGTTCGGTCTGACATGATACAGTACATTTGAACATGCTACCATAGAACATATTTTCATATGCATTGATGAATTTATGGGAGGGCGAGGGAAAAGTAGCGAAAAATAGGGCAGCCACCGGTTAGCACTCTGGACTTGTAACCGGAGGGTTGCCAGTTCGAGCCCCGACCAGTGGGCCGCAGCTGAAGTGCCCTTGAGCAGGGCACCTAACCCCTCACTGCTCCCCGAGCGCCGCCGTTGAAGCGGGCAGCTCACTGCGCCGGGATTAGTGTGTGCTTCACCTCACTGTGTGCTGAGTGTGTTTCACTAATTCACCGATTGGGTTAAATGCAGAGACCAAATTTCCCTCACGGGATCAAAAAAGTATATATACTTATACTTATACTTAAGTGGGAGTAGGCTATCACGCAAACACAGCGGAGGAGAAGTGCTAATAGTGCATGAAAACAGTGCACTTCTGTTTTGCAGTGAAAAAGTTCAATCCAAATTCCGGTTAAATTCATCAATTAGGCTATAGAAACTTTAAAAGACAGTTGATTCAGTATTCAGAGAATCAGTTTTCTTCATTGTAGGCTACTATGTCAAAAGCAACTTTAACGTTTGTTTGCCTTTCTAATGCGCTATCCTTTGTTCACTTTCACGACATCCACTTCTCAATCAGCTAGATTAGGGTATTTTAAGGCATAGCCCTAGTCTATGTGCAGTAAATAGTTCAAGTATTTTTTTAAGTGGAGTAGAACTACTAGGGCTACTAATGTATATGTCGCTGCGTGTTGACATCTTATTATCATATAGCCTATGATCGCTAAACTTTGATTATTTTTAATGTCGCAATCGGTTATCTCCGTTCAGCAGTGCTTGTGGTTCAGCTGTGGGCACGCAATTGGTGGCAGTGACGGGTGGTGATGAGCGATGTTTACGTAGCCTAATGAAGTGACAGCTTAGTAAATTCCACGCAGTATGGCAAAGCAAAGCTGCATAGAAAAAAACTCAGTAGCCTATTAGCGCTTTTGTAGCCCAACCAGAGGCGATTCTAGAGTCTGTGGGGGCCCCAAGCAAAAATTCCAAGGGGGCCCTACCGACAAGTGTTATCACCATTATGTTATATCACCATTAGGTTATTAATTTAAATAATAAAAATACAAAAAGCGTATTATAAAAATTCTTATATTTTGACATGTATCTCACAAAATATCATTTTGAGTGCATGGTGTATGCACTCATAATGATTCTCTACAACATCTTTTTACTGCATTGCCATGAACAAAGTAGAAAAAAAGGGGTTTCTTTGTTGAACAAATTGGGATTGAATGTGAGCCTTGAATTCATTATGAACATGCTTTGCCATAGAGAAACACACGATAGCGTTGGATTATAAACATGCTTTGCCACAAAAACAGACAAAAATGTGTAAACGTGGGGTAAGTCCAGCTATATGAAGTTATTATTTTGCTGTCACTTCGTCTGTTTTATAACCCAGAAGGATGTACTTGATATCAAATGATAGCTCTGTGTCTCCTCTTTCATCTGACGTGCGTGGCATAGGCTATCTATCCGATCACGGGTCCGCGAGTAATTCAAACGAGAGTAATGGGTGTGCAGCGTTGGTTTGTGTACATGACGTTATTATTTTGCAGTTACTTCGTCTGTTTTTATAAGCCAGAAGGATCGATATTCATGGTACCAATGGATAGCCCTGTGTCTCCTCTTTCATCTGATATGCTTGCCATATCTATGCGATCACGGGTTCGCGAGTAATTCAAACGAGAGTAATGGGTGCGCAGGTGAACGCAGAGAAGTATATGATGCAATTTGATTTAATTTCATGATTTTCTTTTTTCATACTTGATCGTACAGACAAGTGCGTAGTATCGTTGGAAAGCCCCACTTCTGCTCTGTCACGCAATAAAAGTTTATCTCGCTGCAATGAACAGTTCCGGAGCAATGTAACAAAGAAGAAAGGGCGTGTTTTTTGATGCACTTTGCGTCAATCGGGTTCTAACAAATTAACGCGTATGCTTGGTCCTTACTGAATCGCGATTAACATGTTATGGCTGACAGCCCTAATAGCCTACAAACATAACGTTAACCATCTCCTTGCTTAACTAGTTGTAACTGCCGCTAGCTAGCTGAAGTTTACTGTCGTATAGATGTAGCAAACCATGTTCAATCTTTCTGCCAATTAACATTAGCCTACTATAACTTCATTGAGTAGGCTAAAATCCGATGTTGATCCGTCATCACTGCACCCTCGATTGACATTTACCATAGTAGCCTAAATATGTGCGGATTCTTTGAACTTTTTTGAACATAGATCCGCTGTTCATGAGGCCATATAGGGCCTACATATGTACTGTTTGTACAACAGGGCAGGAGCACGCAAAATACATCATTCAATCTCTATGGACGAAATTCTTGCTTGACCCACCGCAAACACGCTGAGACCAGGTCGGGGGCCCCCTAGCGGCTCGGGTCTCCAAGCAGTTGCTTGCCTTGCCTGTTTAGTCTGGTCAGTTTAGGGCAAATGGCTGCAAAAAATGATTAACATTTGAGCCAATGTTTTTCTGTTCATTTAGGGCCTAATAAACAAAAAAATGCAAGGAGCCCAAAAAATTAAGTGGGGGAAGGCCCTGAAATGGCGACGCCCACTTTTTAGACCCAGAATTCTGTATCTCGGCTCCTGAAGGTCACATAGAGTTGGTTTTGGGCTTAAAAGATGCAGAAACACCACATTTATATTAGTGTTATGAACAACCATAAGTCGTAAAACCTTTACTTTTTGAGATATTCACGAAAAAAACTATTTTTTGCATGGTGCACAGGCCACGTTTCATGTATCAGCTCCTGAAGGTTGTAGAGAATCATATTAAGTTTTTATTAGGTATGAATCTCATCTTATATCAATGTTATGAACCACCAAACTCCCTAAATGACCTTAATTTATTTTAAATATTGATGCAAAAAATTAATAAGAACTGTCGCAAAAATCTGTATTTTAGCTTTGAGAACCACCTAAATCTATGGAATTTATTCTGAGTTACCAAACTAACTTGGATGGATCAGATGAATCTGGGATAGAAGAAATGTAGTTGACCTCTACTGTTGAATTTTTGTTTGAAACTGTATTGTATTGTTTATCAGACTATATTTGTGTTTAACTTGTGTACTAAAAAATCAGTGTTCTGCTGAGGCCCCCAAAGTTCTGCTGTTCCCTGATTTGATGATCTCCATTTGACTGAACTGGCATGTGCTTGACATGGAAATGTCATGTAAATGTGTGCAACATTTTCATTTTTAAATCCACCACAGGAACTTAACAGATAGATTGATAGATATACGTTATTGATCCCCTAAGGGGAAATTCAAGGTCCCAACTTAAGACATCACAACATACACTACAGTCAAGTCAAGTCAAGTCGGCTTTTATTGTCAATTTCTTTACATGCACTGGTCATACAAAGAATTGAAATTTCGTTTCTTACTTTCCCATGCAGACATAGACATGCTTTAAATACAGACATAGACATACTATGGACATAGCCATAGACAATAAACATTAAATTAAAGTGCAAGACTGAAATATAGAACATGTATGTATCAAAATAGAAATATAGGACATATATATAAAAAAAAAAAATAGAGGTAGTTGTGTTGTATATTTCTATAGTCTTAACAGTTACATGAAGTTTAAACTTGTGCTTGTGTGACCTGTATATTTACATTGATATGCAGTATGCAGTAATTCAAGTATATCAGGCTTGATGTGAAGCAGCAACACGTTTGGCTGCGCAGTCACAGTGCAGTTCCACATGGCGGTGTTGGGGGGGGGGGGGGGTTTGGTAGACAGGATCCTAGTTTCCTAGGTTCCTGGTTGGCTGGTGGGTGGGGGGGGCTGTCAGTGATGGGAGAGTGGGTAGAGTGTTCAACATACAACATAAACAGGATGATAAAATAACAACTCCACTAATAAGGACAGTAAAAGATACTAAATCAAGGATCCACATGAATATACGAAGGATGTATAAGCATGAATCTCTTGCGTAACAGGGCAGGGACTGACCCTGTGTTTCAGTGGTAAGGTGCTCTATGAGGTGTGTGTCATGGTGATAGTGCAAATAGGTCCAACAGTGGAGGGATAGTCAAGAGACCAGCATTAAATATGGACAATATCAGAGATAAATGTAAGCATAGTAATATAAGAATTATAGCAGCAGTGCAAGGATAGGTTTGAAGTGATAGGATATCAGCCATTGGTCAAGTATGAAGTTAGACCACAGTCCACAGTGGAGGGAGGGGTTGTGCATGTGGGCTAGTATAGCCTGTAAACAGTGTAGACAGTGTAAGCAGTAACGTGGGTGAGTGGACAGTCCGTACACAACATTGTTATAGGAGGCCATAAAAGTGTAGAAGAGGCTGGAGAGGCAGATAGACTAAGCAGAGAAGTCGATCTCTTCACTTCCCTTTCTTGAAGCATTGAAGAGTAGTATGTCCCTGGGGACAAATGAGTTCCTCAGTCTGTCAGTTTCCCTCAAGGTGTCAGGGAAGGCATTCCACAGACGTGGGGCAGCAGCAAGGTGTCACGTCCCTGACACCTTGTGGGCACCACAATCCATTTCCACAAGACATTTCTTTTTAGCAAAGCTTTTGGTCCCCTTTAGATGTTTTTTTAAAACCTTTTCTTTTTTTCTTAAACTGCTCGCCTTTTTATGTGTGTGTTTTTAAGCTGTAGCACTTTGAGATCTTCTGATGAAAAGTGCATTATAAATAAAATGTATGATTATTATTATTTAGTTGTGCATGCCAGTGAGCGTAGTCTCCAACTGGTCAAGCTCTTCTGCTTTATGATAGTGCTGTGGAGTGGATGACAGTCATTGTCTAAGATTAGTTTGTTCAGGGTCCTTTTGTCTGATATTGAAGTGATGCACTCCAGTTCAGCTCCCACAACAGAGCCAGCTTTCCTTACCAGCCTGTCCAGTCGCCCAGCATCCTTCTTCTTAGTGCTTCCTCCCCATACAACAGCATAGCAGAGGCAATGGCAACAACAGAGTCAGACTGGTAAGACATCCAGAGGAGGAGCTTGCTGCAGACATTGAAGGACCACAGCCTCCTCAGGAAGTACAGCCTGCTCTGCCCTTTTCTGTAGAGTGCTTCAGTGTTGAATGACCAGTCCAGTTCATTGTCCAGGTGTAGATATTTGTAAGTGTTTACCACCTCCACATTGACCCCCTCAATGGTGACTGGCAGCAGAGCAGGCTTAGACCTCCAGAAATCCACCACGATCTCCTTGGTCTTAGCAGTGTTGAGTTGTAGGTGGTTAAGTTTGCACCATTCCTCCACCAGGCTCCTGTATTCCTCCTCTTGACCATCCCTGATACACCCCACAATTGCAGTATTATCCAAAAACTTCTGCAAGTGGCATGACTCTGTGTTGTAGCAGAAGTCAGACGTGTACAGGGTGAACCGGACAGGAGAAAGCACAGTTCCCTGTGGAGCTCCGGTGCTGCTGATCACAGTGTCAGAGAGGCAGTTCTTCAGTCTGACGAACTGTGGCCGCTCGGTCAGGTAGTCTGTCAATCCAGGATACTAGTTTAGCATCCACACCCATCTGCAGGAGCTCGTCACCCAGTCTGAGGGGTTGGATGGTGTTAAAAACACTAGAGACGTCAAAGAACATGATTCTCACAGCACTTTTCCCCTTGACCAGGTGAGAATGCGTCCTGTGTAAGAGATACTGTATGTGATGGCATCGTCCACGCCCACTTTCTCCTAGTATGCAAACTGTAGCGGGTCTAGTGCATGGCGTACCTGGGGTCTTAGTATGCACAAGACCAGGCGCTCCATGGTCTCCATCACATGTGATAACTGCGGTCACCTTACAAAAACCTATAATTTTTGGAATTTCACTTTGTTTACATTGTTGTGGAAGGTTGTTGGGGTCCTCATCTTCTAACAAAGAGCCTTAATCAACTTAAGCACTAGTATGCCCCATGAGTAGATTTAGAGCTTTTTCCCAAACAAACTGCATGGCTTTTATGAGCAGATTTACAGAAAAAGGTGGCTTGGGCGCTGATTGATTCAGTGATAAAAAGGTTTTTCACAAATATCTCAGAAATGAAAAGTTTTAGGGCCTATATTCTTCATAACACTAATATAAATGTGGCATTTCCGCATCTTTTAAGCCGAAAACCAACTCTCTGCGACCTTCAGGAGCCGAGATACAGAATTCCAGGTCTAAAAAGTGGGCGTGGCCGTTTCAGGGCCTTCCCCCACCTAATTTTTTGGGCTCCTTGCATTTTTTTCTTTATTTGGCCCTAAATGAACAGAAAAACACTGGCTCAAATGTTAATCATAATTTGCAGCCTTGACCCCATTTTTGCCCCAAACTGACCAGACTAGTTGACAAGGTGCGCCTCTGAGCCCAACATCCAGCCCTGAGTGTTGGCCTGGTTGCTAGCTTTTTCAAACTTTGCAAACTCAGCTGACTGTTGTTACAATTGTGGTGCACGAGTGTGAGTGCCGGTCATGGCCGATCATGTGAAAATCGGCCAATTCCGGTCACCAGCCAATCTGTCGGTGCATCTCTACTGAAAACGGTTATTTCTGAAAACTTTGGCCAAAGTTGAGATGTGGGAGGCCAACTTGGAGTGAATATACAAACAGGGGGAATTCTTTCTCTACTCGCAGCTGAGTAGCCTGGTAGGTCGATACACACAGTGCGTGCGGCAGTACACTATGCAGGTGCCACTGAATCGTGCTCTCTCGACAACCACGCTGTCATCTTAAATAGTCTCAAGGGCAAGGGGGTAGCAACAGGACAACAGTACAGAGACTGACAAGTCCGATGGTAGAGCTAATGTTATGAGATTGTTAAAATACGGGATATTTATGGGAAAATATTGAAACGGGAAGACAGCGGGGAAAAAAGTTAAAATATGTGAGAAACCCGGAAAAAACGGGAGGGTTGACAGCTATGAAACAGTAACAAATTAATGTAAAGAGTCATATCGTGTGGTGTTATTTTTTCATTTTGGCAAGTAGCTGGTGCATCGGTAGCCTAACGTAGTCATACTCAATTCTAGTCAGAATATGAGTCTGATACTCTAAGAATCAAACATTCTTTAGAAGACATGTGTGACCGGACTACTTGTGGAGTGACATGATAGACGTGAATAAGAAGTATAAAACCCATTTTCCTTGACAGCGGTGTGTTATACTTTACTTAACAACGGTCTGTTATCAAGAAATATCAGACCTCGGAAAGTTGGGAAGGCCCATTCAAGTGAATGGAGCTTTCTGCAGCATTGTTAAGAGCCATGTAATAAGAGACGTATCATTTGGCACTTAATTTTTGAATGGAATCTATTCATTAATACTTACATTTTTACAACTTCCAGGATTGATACTGGGAGAGTCACCTGTAAATGGAGCAAGTGATGAGAGTGAATCGGCTATAAATGAAGAGTGAAAAGGATTTGAGAGGAGAGTTTGAAAATGTACTAACCGTTATCATGGTTGGCATGTGATGGTCTGAGCGAGATATGGAAAGAAAAAAATAATGTGATATTTTGCAGTAGTTTCAGGGCCTCTTTGTGATATGTGTGGTGCTGCTTCTTGGTGAGTTTGATGTGTGGTGCTGCCTCTTGGGGAGTTTGATATATGTGATGCTGCCCTGGTGAGTTTGATATGTGTGGTGCTGCCCTGGTGAGTTTGATATGTGTGGTGCTGTCTCTTGGGGAGTTTGATATATGTGATGCTGCCCTGGTGAGTTTGATATGTGTGGTGCCTCTTGGTGAGTTTGATATGTGTGGTGCTGCCCTGGTGAGTTTGATATGTGTGGTGCCTCTTGGTGAGTTTGATATGTGTGGTGCTGCCCTGGTGAGTTTGATATGTGTGGTGCTGCTTTGTCTTACCTTGAGTGTTTACGTCCCTCTGTGTGAAAGAGTGACAAATAAATATTTGACAAACTCAAATTCACTTCACTAACCACATTCACCAATTATTTATGCAAAACATAATGAAAGTAAAGCTGCCCTTAGACAAACTTACTGAAACCAAGAATTGAGGCTATGAGGAGTCCCACGAACAGACACACTCCAAATCCCAACAGAACACTCAACAACTGCCCATAAGCACTGCCAATTGTATCACCTACAAAGAAAAGGTTGTTTAAGGCATGTATTTAAATGGCATTAATATATTGTATATGCCATTTATGCAGAATTTTGTAATATCTGCATGAAAATGAATTGCTATGTAAAGCAAATATGAAGGCAATGTTATGTGCAATGGAAGCAAAGCCATTAAAATGTTATAAATGGCAAACTTGACATAGAAACATCTACTGAGCCATGACTTAAAGAAGACTTATAACACATAGAAAACTTCACACACAGTCCACAAAAGATTTGATTGATTGAGCATCCCTAAGGACCACAAAAAAATCAGAATGGGCCTTTACTTGTCGTAACGTGTACTGAATCGTGAGAATGTCCTGTAGAAAAAGGAAGACGGTGTGAGAGGAGGGGCAGGGGTTAAATAATGGTCAAGGAAAGTGAGAAGTTAAAGTGCATGTAATCCACATTCTTACAAATGGATTTGAATATAGGGTTCAGTGTCTGTGTGTGTGTGTGTTTGTGAGTGTGTGTTTGTCTCAAAACAAAAAGATAATTCAAAAATGCCATACATAGCCTGCAAACATCAAAGCATCCATCAGTAATTACAACAATTAATCTAAAGCACTAATCTCTACAATCCTTCAATGAATAGTTATGGTTTTCATTTGGCATAATATAATACCTCATCCTTATTTCCATTATATATTAATCATTCATTAATTATTGTGTGCATTTGACACTGTAGTTGACGTACTTGATTTCAGAAAGGATATGACTGGATCTATGGAAAATATAGACAAACTTTAGATATACAAAAAACTGATAATATTACCAATGCATAGATCATAACAAGTTTACAAATAATGCTACCAGGACTTTTCCTGGTTCCCTGTGTGTTGTAAAGTCCGACAATTAAATTCATACATAGACCTGGAAAAAACCTCCACACATGGAAAGCACAAATTGTTTTTTTTTACCATAACCTTCAAACACGTCTTCCATCCCTTACGGAACAAAAATATATTGCCTTATATTGGAAAATATCATGTGATATATTAAGCAATATATTCCCATATATGGAATTTAATACTTATATTAAATATTGATCTCACACAATTATATGAGATCATATACCTCAATGGACAAGAACATACAGTACGTTATGGCTACAGTTTTCCCATCAGCCGGCCGACGACTCTCTAGATTAGTCAGAGTGGCTGTGAGACATAGGCTATGACCAGCCTTTGGGTTTATCGCAAATTACTGACATTTAATTATTGGTTAAATATAAGTCCAACCAATATTTATACCACTCGCTCACTCTCTACTGTATATCTCAGTTATGGTTACCCTGCACACTCGTCTCTCCCATCAATCTACTGATTTTGTGTAGCCAATCTTAATTTAATTCTTCTTATTCAGGCGTTACAGAGCTTTCAAGGTCACAAATAAAAAAACAATGATTTAATTTGTTTGTTCTTAAATTAAAGTAGAATGGGGCAAAGCCTCCTGGGAATGGGGAATGCCTTTATCCAATGAACCGACCCAAAATATGTCAGCAGTGCCAACGAGGCTTCAGCTGGAGATGTCGGTACGGAGAGCTTATGCCCTTTACCCGCCCTGTATTTTTTATTTTTTTTGTCAAAACAACTTAAAAATGTAAGCCAACCAGCTGCCAAAGGATTTTTAGTAAACTCAACTTAGAAGAGCAAGTCGCCATCATGGTTATAAGTTATCTCTTACGAAAAGTAAAAAATGTTGCGTGGCTCACGCCTGTCAGGGTGCGTTTGTAAATTCAACCTGACACTCTGAAAATAGAATAACACACGGTTAAAAAGTTTCAATATAAGCTACTCGGAGTGCTCGGAGTGGACATTTATGAACGCACCAATAACCTGCACAGGAGTTCCTGCACCAGTAATCCCAATGTTAAGCCTAATGTTAAAAATGTCTCGGTCTCTGAAACACAAAATTGATGATAAAAACCAGCAGTTCCAGTCGGAGTGGACTGACAAGTAGCCTATTGTTTAGGCATTGCTGTCAACATCAAGTAATAAACCGAAGTATTAACTGTGCAATGAATGCATTTCGGTAATGAAGGAATTTACTGTTAAATGGCACTACTAGTCAAAGGAGTAAAGTAGCCTAGCCCTCGGTCACTTTTGTACGGAACAAGAGAGAGCTATGATAACATCCCTTCGTAGCCTGGACATTGGCCTGCCCCTCTCCCGACGCAAGAGACCTTTTACAGAGGCTCTTTTCACCTTTATCACCTGATTGAGGCATTACAATGCTGCTTATTGTTTGTCAGTACGTTTTCCTTTGGTTTGTTTTACAAATATTAAATATGATACAAGTTGGATGTTAATGATAGTTGATTTGGGCATTAAAATTCTGCTAATTTGTCAGGATACAGTTTCACTGGTGTCCTTTAAAAATATGATCTATGACAGAAGTTGGGTATGAATGTTATTCCGTCCCATGACACTGTTTTACTGGTTCATTTGACAAATAATTTGGACCTGCTCTATAAGCACCTTATGTCTGTTTGGAATTGTTTTGAAAGCCTATTGATGCATCTCAGAATAATGTCCACCACATCCAGTGTTTAAGAGTATATTTAACTGAACTTATTAAATGTAGCTGGATATTCATGAACGCATGTTTCTTATAGCCACAATAGTGTCATTTTAGCAACACCATATTTTGGGTGACCCACGAAAACCTAGTAGTTTTCCTGCCTGGCCCACTTTTTTACCATAACCTTCTTCGTCCTCTTCCTCCACATCCATGTCCGCCTCATCTGGAGAAAAAGGAAAATATAGACAAACTTTAGATATACCATTATTATGCCAAATGAAAACCTTTCATTGGTAATACTTTCATTTGGCATAATAACACCTCATCCTTTTTTCCATTATATATTAATCATTAATTAATTATTGTGTGCATTTGACACTGTAGTTGACGTGACCTGGTTTCTGAAAGGCTTCGACTGCATATACTGTATGGAAAATATAGACAAACTTTAGATATACAAAAAGCTGATAGTACCAATGCATAGATCATGACAATTTAACAAATAATGCTACCAGGACTTTCACTGGTTCCCTGTGTGTTGTAAAGTCCGGCAATTAAAATCATACATAGACCTGGAAAAAACCTCCACACATGGAAAGCACAAAATGTTTTTTTACCATCATCTTCGAACTGCTCTAAAAAGCCCCAATCTAGAAAAAAAAGGGGAACATCTGAGAGGAGGCAGTGGGATTAACACATGGAAAGAGAAAGTTTAAAGTACATGTTCACACTGTGACAATGCGCACACTATATTGCCAAAAGTATTTGTTCACCTGCCTTGACTCACATATAAACCTAAGTGACATGCCATTCTTAATCCATAGGGTTTAATATGACGTCGGTCCACCCTTTGCAGCTATAGCAGCTTCAACTCTTCTGCGAAAGCTTTCCACAAGGTTTAGGAGTGCGTTTATGGGAATTTTTGACCATTCTTCCAGAAGCACATTTGTGAGGTCACACGCTGATGTTAGACGAGGAGACTGGCTCTCAGCCTCCGGTCTAATTCATCCCAAAGGTGTTCTATTGGGTTGAGGTCAGGACTCTGTGCAGGCCAGTCAAGTTCATCCACACCAAACTCTGTCATCCATGTCTTTATGGACCTTGCTTTGTGCACTGGTGTACAGTCATGTTGGAACAGGAAGGGGCCATCCTCGAGCTAGGCTTGGTCCCTTAGTTCCAGTGAAAGGAACTCTGAATGTTTCAGCATTGACCAAGAGATTTTGGTCCATTCCATGCTCCCAACTTTGTGGGAACAGTTTGGGGATGGCCCTTTCCTGTTCCAACAGGACTGTGCACTAGTAGATAATGTTTCATGATTCTCGCCAGATGTCTTCGGGCCTCTATACTTCAAGTTGCATGGCTGGTTTTCTCGTTAGCAACTCTCTACAGCTGTGCTGTATGGCAATGCTAGGTGAACGATTCCCCTATTGCAAGTTAATTTACCATCAAAATGGATTCATAAAGGTTATATTAAGGTGAAAATCTTGTATTGTGTACCTTTTAACTCACTTGTTTTGGACAAAACCATAATTCCTCTGTAATTCTAGGTACATAAAACTTGTATGTATCATGAATAGGTATCACAACATCACGGCACACCAAACTGCTATAAAAAATACTTGTCCTGCATGTCATATAAGACAGTGAAACTTTAATTATCATAAACCCAGAATATATTTGAACAGATGGAAAACATATTTACCATCAGAAACGTGTCCTGAATCGTGAGAATGTCCTGTAGAAAAAGGAAGACGGTGTGAGAGGAGGGGCAGGGGTTAAATAATGGTCAAGGAAAGTGAGAAGTTAAAGTGCATGTAATCCACATTCTTACAAATGGATTTGGATATAGGGTTCAGTGTGTGTGTATGTGTGTGTTTGTCCCAGAGCAAAACAAAACAAGAATTAAAAAATGCCATAAATTATGCATAGCCTACAAACACCAAAGCATCCATCAGTAATTATACAATTAATCTAAAGCTCTGATCTCTACAATCTTTCAATGAATAGTCAAGCACCAGCATCATCACCAGACGTGTCTCCCTCTTTGGGTTTGTTGGCCACATGAGAGTCCTCGCCCTCAGGTCTGGTGACCACCATCGAGGTGAGTGGGGTCACAAAACTGTACTTGAGAGAGAGATCAAGGGCCTCCTTCTTCACTGCCTCCTTCTCGTCACTGGTCAGCACCAACCTAAAAACATACAACCTAAATTGTGAATTCAGCCTGGCCCCGCCCATCCTAGATCTTCATTCAGGGAGATACTGGTCTGGAACAGGATAGTTCACTAGTGTTTCACTCAGACAATAAGGTTAGGAATCTCTGATCAATGTGATTGGTTAATCTGGGCCAGTGATTTCAAAGTTAACGGTATATCTACACCAGTTACCATGCTAATTTGCCAAACGAAACCCAATCATGAGTGACCAGTGATTCACTTCATGAATGAGTCTTGCTTTTTGCCAGGCTACTTACAAACACCAGATGGACACAGGTATTGCTCAAATAACTGGATTGGGTATTGGATGACAATGTGGTGAGCCAATCTATTCAATGCATTTCTATGTAATTCCATGTTTACATCTATGTGTGCATGTACTACATTAGGCCTCAGCAGTGTGCCAATAGACCTATACATTTAGCACAGTTTGGGGATTTCACGCTTGCTACTAGGGTTGCAAATTTACAAAATATTGCACATTTTTCTTAGTCGACTTTCGCTAACTTTAATGAACAATAATCGATGATTCGTTTAACCCGGATATCACCCGCCTGCCCCCCATCACCACACGCATTATGATGACATACACAGAGCAACCCTATTACACTGTGTGCAAAATTATTAGGCAAGTTGTATATCTGAGAATTAATTGTATTTTTGAACAAATACAATGATCTCAGTCAATCAAAAATGTTAATAAACCTCAAACCTGAATATTTAAGAAAGGGAAAGTGAGTTTTGGCTTTCTCAGGAGAAAATCTATGTGTGCAGAATTATTAGGCAACTACTGGTGTGCAGAATTATTATGCAACTAAATAAAAAACAAAAATTTTCCCACTCCACTTGTTTATTTTCATTTCCTAGAGTAAGAATAAAAAATAAACAACTCAAAATGTACAAATAAACACTTCATGAAATATTCAGTGACCAATATAGCCACCCTTCTTTTCAATAACTGTCATGAGCCTTCCATCCATGGAGTCTGTTAATTTCTTGTTAATTTCTCCCAAATGCTGTTCAAAGGGGTGTATTGTCTTCCCTCACTGTAAATCTCACATTTAAGAAGGGTCCACAAGTTCTCAATGGGTTTAGGTCAGGTGAAGAAGGGGGCCATGTCATTATTCTGTCATCTTTAAAGCCTTTGCTGGCTAGCCATGCAGTGGAGTACTTGGATGCATGTGATGGAGCATTGTCCTGCATAAAAATCATGGCCTTCTTGAAGGATGTAGATTTTTCTGTACCACTGCTTGAAGAAAGTATCTTCTAAAAACTGGCAGTAGCTTTGGGAGTTGATTTAAAGTCCATCTTTAACCCGAAAAGGTCCAACTAGCTCATCCTTAACAATAGCAGCCCATACCAGTACCCCACCTCCACGTTGCTGGCGTCTGACTAAGTGGAGCTCTGTACCCATTAGTGATCCAGCCACGGGTCCATCCGTCTTGTCCGTCAAGAATCACTCTTATCTCATCTGTCTATAAAACCGTTGAAAAATCTGTCTTCAGATATTTCTTGGCCCAGTCTTGACGTTAAACTTATGAGTCTTAAGTGGTGGTCGTGTTTCAGCCTTCCTTACCCTGGGCCATGTCTCTGAGCACTGAACAACACGTACTTCTGGACACTCCAGGTAGGTTGCATTTCTGGAATAAGGCCGCACTGGATGTCAATGGGTTCCTGGTAACTTCATGTTTAATTATTCTCACGTCTCTAGCAGTTATTCTGCGCCTTTTTTTCTCCACATGTTTCTTGCAACCTTTTTGACTATTTGCAACAAAACGTTTGATTATTCGGTGATCACGCCTCAATATCTTTGCTTCTTCAAGAGTGCTGCATCCCTGTGAAAGGCATTTTAATTAAGTGTGCTTGCAAAGCAGCACACTTATTGTTCTTCTTAAGTTTTATTATTATTTTTCCCGTCTCCCTAATTTTTTGTCAGCCCTAGCGCCTAGGCCCTTTGAGACAGAGACACCGTTCCAACTTTAAAACGTCCGGTCAGTACCGGTGTAAGTTGGTCGCGAAGATGACGTCAGGTGGGCGTGCCGTTCGTCCGCCATATTGGATTGAACAGAAAGCGAAACTAAATTTTCACAGGTCACAAATTTGGTCCGAACGCCACGAAACTTGACGTACATTATCCTTGGACCAAGCCTCACAAATGTTAGCGGAAGGATTTTTGATTTTCGAAAGCGTTTGCCCGTCACAGCCAAACGAAATCGGCGGCGAAGCCCCGAAACAGGAAGTCGTCCATATCTCAGGAACACTGTCACATATCGATACCAAATTTTGTATATGAACTGGGGACTCCAGTGTGAGGGTGCATAGGCAAAAAAAAAAAAAAAGAAATATTCCAAAAGTTTCCATCATTTGGCAAACCACCCACGGGTATTTGGTAACTCACACCATTCACCTTTTCACCATTCACCTTCTATCACAATGCCTTCCATGTATGCACAATGTCTCAGAGCAGACACAATGTCTCCAGGCAACCTTGCCCAATCATGAAATCCTTGCTCTGCCATGGAATAGTATGGACTTACGAACTGAAATAGCAAGGAGAACAGTAGCTATACAGTGGGCATCGCTTTCAAATGACCACTTCATTCGCGCATTACGCGGCGTGAAGCTGCGTGAAGCTTTAGTACCACTTTCAGCCACTGTGCGTCGCTCTGCCACTGTACATCGCTCTGCCTGCCGTCCCTTACATAATTGTTGCCGAGAGTAATCCCAGCCTAAGAATTCAATAACAAAATAAATCATGCATAATTAAACATTACCTCGATTTAGGCTACTTGGGTATGGCTTAAGGCTTGACTACACGGTGGTAACGAAAATCAAAATCGAAATTTGCTGTCTACATTATTGTCAGTGTTGGGGTTAACGCAACTACGCAAATCAAAACAGTGGTGTGATAATTGAGCCAGTAGAGAAATAACTGTTCAGAATTAATCTGTAGCCTTGGGTAGGCTTCTGCAGAAAACAATGTTGTTGCCGATTTAATACTATCTGGCGACGTTTTTAACAGGCTACGCAATAGAGGCTTAGACAACTATGACCCACGTTTTGGTTTCGTAAATTAATTTGCCCTACTTCTTGACTGCAATGTAGTCAATTGACTGCTTGACATGTCATTTTTATTTTTCTGTACAATAAACAATTACATCTGCTTTATGCCGCAGAATTACATTCATATTTGGCTGTCTGCAGACGCGCCACTTCCCTCCCCATATTCCAAGATTAAGATAGTATGAAGTGCTTTTTGTATAGGCTACTATCATAAAAAAATAGTTAAAACGAATAGCTATTTGCAATTTGACAAAACACTGGTCCTCATTTTGCGAATGCGAGTACGATATGAGCCTGTTGCATTTAGTTAGATGTCCGAGTCACGCATAATGTTTGAAAACCACTGGCTCGTAATCACAATAATTTAACACACGACAGTTGGATAACCTACTTCATCATGTCCCCATGCCTACATTTTTGTGAGTAGCATAGAGATCGTTAAAACAATAAAGTATGGCTCTACGTTTGGGACATCGAAAACTTGGGGTCGGGATAACACGTTATCTCCACTATCATCAGTCATGCCCCTTGATCAAAGTGGGGAATGAAATAAAAGTTTGAGAACCACTGGCTTAACAAGTTACCTACAGTCCAGAACATAGAATCTGTTGCAATATTCTGATGATCGGCGATGATATCGGCAAATGTTTGTTTTCCAAAGTAAGAATTTCACTTCACCATGCACCTTCGACAATACCTGGCCTACCTGGTATCATTACAAACATTATTCTGTGTCCTAAAACTGGCATATGTTATGGCATTGTGTCATGTAAGTTCGTTGCAAAATCTAGAGAAATGTGTGAGGTGGTCAGCGGGGGACAATTGAGACACACATTGGATTGTGTTATTACTTGAACATTCCACACTATCCACAGCTGTGGTAGGCCTATCAGGGGCAGGAGGATTACTGTCAGCGCAGGCTTTATATAAAATTCTTCAACAGAAGGCCTCGAATGTGGTCTTCTTTGTGGAGCGCTTTGCTTCGCTTCTGTAATTTCGGCTTCATTGAAAATGAGGGCTTCCCTCAATGACCCTCCGAGAATAAATAAAGGTTGAATGAATGAATGAATGCAGGCTTGCCCAAAATAAAGGCATGTGGTTTGCGCAGCCTACAGTAAATAACAGACCCGACAGAATGTTATGATGCTTTTTTACGAGCAAGATGTTTTTGGTACCCTACGCACACTGCATGTTCTTAAATAACAATGATCATCAGTAATATTCGACCATTAATTTGGGTAAATGGGCAAGCGTGACCACCTTGATTGGCTGATTGGCTGATGATTGTAACGCGGGCATGATTCCAAACACCTCCCTTACGATGATGAGTGACAGGTGACAGGTCTCAGAATGCGTGCGCTACACAAGGACGGAAGATGATGAATAACTGGGGCCGTAGGCTATTCACAAAGGCTTTTATCTTACTACTAGGAGTAGGCTACTCCTAAATCGCACTTAAAGATTTTAGATTGGAGTTTTCTCTTAAAAGTTATTCACAAAGCCTTTCAGACAACTCCTAAACTAGGAGTGAGTCTTCGTGGCTATGACAGTTTTCTGACGATTGTAATGCGGGAATTCCAAACACCTCTCTTCCGATGATGACTGACAGGTGACAGGTCGGAGAATGCGTGTGCTACACAAGTAGTGCGAAGGACGGAAGATGATCAATAACTGAATAAAAAGGCCTAGCCTAAATGAATAAAGAGTAAGGCAAAACAAATAGCTTAGTAGCCTAATAAAACATAGGCCTATGGATTGATGCAGTAGCCTACCTTTGCAACATTATTAAATGAATCTGTCACCATATCCCTAGGCTACGTTTGCAAAGAGGAGAACATTTTAATTTGATTCACAATGAAACGTTACATTTCATTTACATGTTAACAATGAGTAGTTTTGGTTGTTGTTGGTAGCGTTATTGCATCCCTTTTATGAATGCAAAATTGTTCCCTCGCGATTGGAAGCTCCTGTTGCGCATAGGCTATTTCAAAACATCACAACGTAAAATGCCACAAAAAAGCTGTTTATGAATAGGTCTTAGTGAGTTAGGAGTCCTCTCGACTTAAGCTGTCCCAGACTTAGGTGCTACTTTTAGGTCTAAAATGCTTTGTGAATTACTTTTTGTGAAAAAATTAGGAGTCCTAAAGTTAGGAGTGACACGCCCATTATTTTTAGGAGTTGCTCCTAAATTCGCCAGTTAAGAGCTACTTTTAGCCTTAAAATTCTTTGTGAATACAGCCCCTGAATAAAAATGCCTAGCCTAAATGAATCAAGGCAAAACAAATAGCCTAGTAGCCTAATGAAACATACGGATTGATGTAGTATCTTTGTAACAGGGGCAGCCGTGGCCCACTGGTTAGCACTCTGGACTTGTAACCGGAGGGTTGCCGGTTCGAGCCCCGACCAGTGGGCTGCGGCTGAAGTGCCCTTGATTAGTGTGTGCTCTTTGTGTTTCACTAATTCACCGATTGGGTTAAATGCAGAGACCAGATTTCCCTCACGGGATCAAAAAAGTATATATACTTATACTGTAACATTATTAAATTATTCTGTTACTATGCCCTACGTTTGCAAAAGAGAACATTTTAATTTGATTCACAATAATGTTACATTTAATTTACATGTTATGTTAACAATGATTAGCCTAGTTTTGGTTGTTGTTGGCGGCGTTATTGCATGTTAGTTATGCCTACAATGCAAAATTGCTTCCTCGCGATTGGAAGCTCCTGTAGCTGCATAGGATTTCAAAATCGCAGGTTTGTGAATAGGTCTGTGAGTAAGGAGTCCTCTTGACTTCTTTTAAGCTGTCAGAGGTGGGAAGGTGGGATTTTTGGGGGGCAGGGCCGGATTAACTGGGCACAATTGTCTGATGGCCCCCCTTCCCCCCAGCCAACGTGAATCGGGTGGTTAGTTAATAGGCCTATCGTGAAGATTTTTCCTGCCATCTAAGGCACGAGCGCATCTGTGAGGCCAAGCCTCACCAAGTAGCTCGTTTGTTTACAACTAACATTCCATTTAATTAAACTGCTTTATAGGCTATGCCAAAATAGTTTTCAACATTTTGAATATTAGTGTTGGGTGAATTGAAATGTTCTCAAAGTAGCCTTATGGCTGAAAGCTGCTTGGGACACCCCCCCGTCAAGCAATATAACCATACAAACGCGCTTCCTGCACTCATTGTTTCAAAAGGAGTAATTTTGGCTTTGTCAGAACTGAAGAGCTGTGAACGGCACGGCACGGTATGCCCAATGAAAATAAATTAACGCAACGCAACACAACCCAACACAGACCCCGCTTCTCTCGCGTCAGTCACTGACATGAACGAAACACAGAACCCGCTTCTCTCACGGCAGTCACTGACAGTAACCTAGAATAAATGCATGGGGAAAAACACTTCCCCATGACAAAGACATCGTAAAACACTGAAAGTTAATATTTTGTCACTAGCAACATACATCTGTCCTTTGTCAAATGTATTATGTTCCAAGTACCCTATGCGTAATTCTGCTTCATAAAGTTGAACAAATACATTTGCTTATTTCACAGAAAAATATAAATAGCCAGTCTACAGTGCAGAGTTGGTAAGTTATGGTAGGCCAACTTGCAGTGAACATACAAACAGGGGAAATTATTTATCTTGCAGCTGAGTAGCCTCAGGTGCGCACGTAGACATAAGGCCGAACATGCAAGCGCCAATGAATCGTGCTTTCACGACAATCGCGCCGTTAAACTTAAATAGGTTAACATCACAAGTTCGCCTTCAAGCAAGGAAAACGATGATTTGAAGACATCTGTTTCGTTGGAAGGGCAAGGGGTAGCAACAGGGCAACACAGAGACAGGCCCGATGGCAGGGCTGTTATGAGAGTATTAAAATATGGGATATTCTACGGGAAAACATTAAAACGGCAAGACAGCGGGGAAAGTTAAAATACGTGATAAACACGGAAAAAGTTGGCATGCATTGTTTCGGTCCCCGTGCACAGGGATTATTTGTCATACTATTGATCACATATGATTATTTGTGAAATTGTGCAAACAGGCGCAACACATTTGAAAAGGAAGGACTGGTAGCATGCAAGCTCACGGGAAAGATTGATTTAAGAACGTTATCACAAAGTGTGTGGCTGTGGCGCGGGCGGAAGACAATTGGCAGGGGAGGGTCATGTCTTTTTTAACAATTCTGTCGGAGGGTCATTGAACAATTTCTAGCAGGCAAGAGAGGGTCATGCAACTTCCAACTGAAGCACTCAACATTCCTCCGGTGGCCCCTTCAATAAATAACGATCAGTCCCTAGATTTAGATTGCTGCTGGGCTATATGTCTTGGTTCTGTTAACAACTCATTGTCAAACGCATATCTCGCGGTTGCATCCATTACAAACAAACATGCAATGTGAACGTCTGGGATTGGGGAGAGCACTAAATGCTCTACTGAATAAGCACAAAGTCAAACCTTTAAATGAAAAACACTCTTTAATAATCCAAAAAAATAAACCGCTAATGAAGTAGGGCCTAAACTTGTGACCATCAAAAATCGTTTATCGCTTGTAACTCAGTGATACCAGGACGTAACAGGAAGGCATTTGGCTGAGCAACGGAGGTTAATATGCTCCATGTTTTGTCCAAATGATGACTGTCTATCATCGTTGCACTCGGAGAAAACCGGAATGTTTCATTCGTCCCCGTTTCAATCGTCCCGGTTGTACCTACTCAAAACGCAGATAGAACCTTATTATTCTAAGGTAGCGAAATAGCGTTCAGCATGATTCATGCCCAATTAATTCCCCCTGTTAAAGTGTTCGCCTTTGTAGTTTGGTTTCGTGATAGCCTATGATAAACGGCTTATGGCCAAATATGTGAAAACGTTAAAATACATTAGGCGATAAACCCGGAAAAAGTTGACAGTGATTTTTTCATAATCACTTTGGAGGGTCATAGAAAAATGTATTGCTGGCGAGGGAGGGTCACGTCTTTTTGGACTAATGCTCCCAAAACTCCCCCGGTAGCCCCTTAAATAAATAACGAACAGTCCCTAATGAAGTAAACTTGTGACCATCAAAAATCGTTTATCGCCTGTAACTCCGTGATAACAGGACGTAACAGGAAGGCATTTGGCTGAGCAACGGAGGTTAATACTCTATATTTTGTCCAAATGATGTCTGTCTATCATCGTTGCACTCAGAGAAAACCAGAATGTTTAATTTGTCCTGCGTCTCTATGGCTGCAAACGGGATTCACTCGCAGTTAACCAAATATTTCTTTATTAGGGCAGGGCAGGCATATTTCTGGCTATTACATTATTTCTAAACCAGTCTGCTAAAGTCTGTAGTGAAGTCTGTGTAGGGTTTTCCAGGCTCCATTTCTTTTTATGAGACACCCTGCTCACTTGAGCCATCTACCGGTTGTTTGGGTTGTTGCAGCGTCTCACTGGAAAAATACAAATTAAAGTCGCGTGATACCGCGTGATCCCACGCGCTGACCGCGTGTGAAGCTGGCCAAGTCGAAGCACTGCCCACTGTATATAGCTTACATAATAGAGTTGTTTTCACATTGACGGTATTCAAATTAAATTTTTCATTATTGTTAAATATCATGATGGGAGAGTATTATTAAAAATGTTACAAGTATGCAAATGCATATGTTTACGGGCATTTAGGTTTTACTGTGTTGTTTTGTTGTAAAGACATGCAAGGCATTCTGGGCCGTAATGAACAGTGGTCGGCAGCACTCCATAGGCTACGTATTAATATGAATAGGTGTTTCTGTAAATCTAGGGATAATAAACAGCTATCTCTGTTACAAAAACGAGCTGGTAATCGCTCATTGAAGAGGGTACTATGATAAAAAGATTGTTTTCCTAAAAGCATGGAGTTGATGAAAGAATAAACAATCAATGTCACGTTAATGTTAAATAGCCTAGAACTATCTGAACGCTAGGTGGCAACGTTGTATTACATTTCACTAGTGTAGCCTACTTGAAATACGGTGTGAGATTCCCAAGTAAGGAAGGTGCAAATATTATGTAATTTATCATGGGAAATTATTGGAAATGTTATTTCTTGTTTATTCTAATTGCAAACCACACACATCCATTCGGAATCACACGTACACATTTAATACTGAAAGACTATCATTTCGTTTATTTGATGTTGCCTTAGCAACACAGCCTTCAGAGCAAAGATTCTAGAACAGGGCGTCAGAGAGACACGTTTTGAGTTTGTGGCCAAGAACCTAAAATATCGGTTTCCATGTGCTGGATGGTGTGCGTCCTTTATGAAAGTAAGTGTTTTATACAGTTAACGTTACAGACATAATGAGTCATGTTGTAGTGGTCAACATAAATGTGCCCCTTCTGTTATTAGAATGCTAAGCGGAGAAGCATGCTAAGCAGAGATTTAGTATCATTAATTTCTTGTGTGGCTAGCTATAGGGAGGAGGAGATAGTGCTATGTTGCTAATTGGGATTTATGTTGTTTAGCGTAATGCCATGGTCATTTGATATGAGATGCTTGCACTCGTAACTTCGTCACGTGTAACTTTAGGACTGCTATTTTTTTTTTACTAACAGTAATTCACGAAGCACTTTAGCCCTAAAAGTAGCACCTACGTCTGTGACGGCTTAAAAGAAGTGGCAAGGACTCCTAACGCGATGTTTTGAAATGCGTCTACTATTGTCTACAGGAGCTTCCAATCGCGAGGGAACTTGCATTGTAGGCATGCAATAACACCACCAACAACCAAAACTAGCCTACTCATTGTCAACATGTACATGAAATGTAACGTTTCATGTGGATCAAATTAAAATGTTTTCTTTGCAAACGTAAGCATAGGCATATGGTGACAGATTAATTTATTAATGCTGCTGTGTGAATCACGGTAAGCGCGAATGAAGTGGCCACTTCTTAATGGGACCCACTGTATGGAAGTGGGATAAGTAAAATAGAGATGTTTTAAATAAGATAAGGTTAATCAGAATTCTACTATATGCCCGCTTGACAACGGCAGAGATAGAACTGGCCTTTGGCCATAGCAACCATCCATTTAGAACGACTGGCCTTCATAGCAACCAAAGATCTGAGCTGTGTTGCAATGTGAGGCAAAGTATAGAAAGGTGATGAAACATACAGAGACAGGTCAAGAAATATAGTGCAATGTAGACAGTAGTATACAGTTGATTTACAGACGGTGGTTTAGAGTAATATGAAGTATTCCTTTATTCTGAGATAGGCTACATCAATAGGCTCTCAAAACAACCCCAGGCTCACAAAACAATCCCAAACAGACATACGGTCTTTATAGAGCAAATCCATATAGATTATTTGTCAAATAAACCAGTAAAACATAATTTGTGGGATGGAATATATAACATTCACACTCATAGCTCATATTTTTTTTAAATAAATCAGTGAAAAAGTATCCTGACAAACAAGTAGCTTTTTAATGCCTTGGTCATATTTCATAATTTCAATTCCTCTGTAGGTTACCTGATAGCCCAGTTTGAGAGGCGCAAGACACGTGACATTATTTATTTTTGCAGCCAATCACTGCTGTCATTTTATTTTATTGATTTGATCTCAGTCATAGAAGCTAAATTCGAAGGCAGGCCAAAGGTAAAATCCAACTAATCACATTCAACCCGCAAGCCAATAGTTGAATAGCCCTCTCCTAGAGCTTTTGGGATATTGCCACTGCTCCAACACTGAAAGGCACCGTTACAATGCCTGGATCAAGCCAGGTTCAGCATAGTGTATGCCACTGTCTGCTCACGTTGCTGACCGGACCAGGGCAAGCACACTTTCGCAGTTCCCGCCGGAAATGCAGTCTAGTTTTTTTTGCTTTTCAGAGTCTGTTAAATCTCTTTTTTGGCCCATTTTGTCTGAGGTAAAGAAGCTGCCTAATAATTATGCACACCTTGATTGTAGGGTGTTGATTACTTTAGGCCACACCCTCCCTCATTACACAAATACACATCAACTGATGATGCATAAATCCAATTAGCAGTCAGGTTTATATAGGTTGGAGTTGGAAATATGCATAAAAATTATGATAAGGTAAAAATACTCACTTGCCTAATAATTGTGCACACGGTGTACATCCCTCAATAAATTACTTTAATGAAAAATATTACATTCAACTTTAAACTAGATATTTAATCTCTGCGGCAACATATTTATTGGCAATTTACGTGGCTTAAGGCTACGCAACGCAACATGTTGCTTTTTACATTACATTTGGCTGATGCTTTTTAACCAAAGCGACTTACAACATGGTAAACATTTTAGGCTTTTTAAAGCAATTCTAGGAAAAAAATTAAAAGGTCAAGGTCAACCCGTCAAGGTTGTTTAAATCCTATGCAACATGTAGCCTATAGGCTTGAAAAAGAAATAGGCAGCAATATATTTATTGGCACTTTATATGTGGCTTAACAACTGATGTTGTTTTTAAAGTGCTTTATAAAGGGGGCAGCCGTGGCCTACTGGTTAGCACTTCGGACCTGTAACCGGAGGGTTGCCGGTTCGAACCCCGACCAGTAGGCACGGCTGAAGTGCCCTTGAGTAAGGCACCTAACCCCTCACTGCTCCCCAAACGCCGCTGTTGATGCAGGCAGCTCACTGTGCCTGGATTAGTGTGTGCTTCACCTCACTGTGTGTACACTGTGTGCAGTGTATGTTTCACTAATTTGCGGATTGGGATAAATGCAGAGACCAAATTTTCCTCACGGGATCAAAAGAGTATATATACTTAAATAAGCTGACTTGATTTGTCTGGTATCGTAATTGATACAGAAAAAGTTGGCCCGGCGTACACACAGATACAATGACACATGTTCACCATCCACTCACTCTTTCTCCAGAAGCTGTTTGACTTTGAGGCAGGCCCATAATCTCTGGAGGAAGTTCTCAAAGCCACTCATCTCTGCAGACAGTTTGTCATCGTCAATGGGCTTGACGTCACTGTACGTCACCTTGCTGTCGGTCTGCCGTTGAGACATTTAGGGATTATATTTAGAAACACTGACAGTAAACGGAGAATGCTTCTTTAGGTGCTTAAAGCTCATGTCACTTGATAAAATTCAGAAGGAAAGTATGGATGAAAAACTATCAGTTTCATGAGACTAAATCAAGCAGGCTGGAAAGCTTACCGATTTCCCTATGACTTCTGTACTAAAGTTGTTGATGTCAGTGATCTGTCCAGCCACCACGATCTCAGAGCCATTGTAGTAGTAGCTAAAGCTGGTTTGGGTCAGGTTTGCGGCACCACTGTAATTCATCTGCACACTAGTCAACAGAGGAACGGCGACTTCTTCATAGAAACCCTGTTCAGGAAACAGGTTAGTGGTATGAGGATGTGTCCTTAAGGCATCAACATATACAGCCTGTGATTGCATAGAATGGTGCAAATTCATATTAATGCTATAATACACTACACCTTCAGCCAGGGTAGGAATTTCACGGCAGCATTGCCCCTTGCGTTGACCGTGATGCCTCTTTGAGGCAAAATACAAAATAAATGTTACAAATATCGCCTAGATATCGGTATATATTAAAATCAGAGGACAGTTGACTAAGAGTTGTGAAGCGCCTTAATCAAAGATAATTAATGCGTAGCAAGATGGGTCGTTCTAGTTCATGTCTATGAGGGCAAAGTAGAGTTCAGTCAGAGACGGCTCTGGTTCAGTTTCCGCCTGCACAGGGGCGAGTCACTGACGTATGACTGACGTTTGAACGCCTCGGTTCCACGCCAGACAGAAGCCGGAGTGTACACCTTCATTAATGTTGATTTTCTCCCGACTGGAGGGTCATACTGGCACGGAGGGTTTGGAGATCATGATACCGTGTCCAGAATGTGCATCCATTGCTCAGAAAAATAAGGCTTTGTCAAATTCTGGGAAATTCTTGGATTCTGCCATAGACCTCAATGTTAAAAAGGGAGCCCGATCACTGCATAAATGGGGGATAGTAGAATGTGGGTCATCCACGCATTCCCAAATGAGGTCTACTGCTGTGAATTGTATCAACTTTGATCATTTTTATAGCCTACTACTGTATAGTTAACTTTGGCCTTTGTGCCCCGCACCATATATGCCCATCTGAAGGCCATGTGGCCTTGCCCCTAAAATGGTGAAATTCCAAGCCTGCCTTCAGCTGTTAAAAATGGCCGGAATTCTCCTTGAATATGAATACACCGCACATCATCTACCTTTATTTGTCCGTTGGTCTAACATTTACAGTGTGACTTGTTTGTACCTTCAGCTGAAGAGCCGCGTCCGAGTCTTGGTAGATCCTACGTGCCACTCCACTGTTCTCTTGGGCCATCTTCTGCAGGAACTCAAAGTTCACATCAAACCCAAAACCCAGGCAGTACAGAGGAAACCTCTTCCCAATGGCCTCCCTCACATTGGACTGGATTCTTTCTGGTCTTGTCTCACCTGTCATAACAAAGATACACCATCAACATAAGGTGCTCCAATTTTCAGTTGTTGACCTTAAAGCAACACTATGTAGTTTTTTTAAGCTTTAAATAATGGCTTTAAACACAATTTAATGATACATTGACTTATTGGCCTCAGGAGGTGTTTGTGTGTCAAGACCTGAAGTGGGATCGCCATCTGTTAGCAATATGAGGATGGACGCTGAACCTTCTTTGTGAGAATTTTTGATCATATTCACACCTTCCAACACGGCAGCATTTATATCTGTACCTGAAGAGGATGGAACATATCTCTCTTTTAGATATGTGAAATTGCGCTCTGAAAATACTAATGTTTTACTAATTTATTCTGCCATGTTTTGTTGCATGTTGGAGCCCATCATACCTCCTCGGTCTGTTATTGTTCTGACAAATTCTTTTGCGTTGTCCAGGTTCTGTTGGGTTGCCCTGAGGAGTTCTCGTTTCCATGGTGATATTTGATCATCAAAACATATCAGGCCAAAATGGTCATCTCCATCCAGATCTCCCAAAATCTTCAGTAAAGCTGTTCGAGTCTATAATAATATCCAAATCCGTAAGTACAACAGTAAAGAATTTACGGCAATGTGCATGTGCAGTAACATGAGGAAATAATATTATTGTAGGAGTGTGTCTGCTCTTCAAAAGCCTGTAGCATTGCACTTTCACAATTTCAGATGGAACTCCTTCACACACATACATTAACGGCCACAGCCATTGAGTTCATATACCTGCTCTATTTTCTTGCCAGCCATAGATCCACTTTGGTCAATAATGAAGACCACATTTTTGGGAATGCGTGGAAGACCAGTAGGGGCAAAATAATGGACAAAAAACCCACCATACTCCTTAAGGAGAGATAAACAACAAACAATCAACAAACAAACAATGAGAATGCAGTGTATTACCATTCTTCAAACCATTATAATATGAAGATTATGATGTAACTGCTGCCCATGCTGCTATATCAGGGGTGGGCAAACTTTTTGGCTCAAGGGCCACATTGGGTTTTGAAAATTGGCCGGCGGGCCGCACAACAACACCGTGGCCGCAGTTTGCCCACACCTGTGCTGTATATTCTATGATAGCATATACAGTAGAGCAGATTTCATGCATTATAAAATGTGTTGATTGTCATACTCTTATATCTCCCTTAGAATGTGGCCTCTCAACATCAAAGATAATTTTAAGGTCACCACTAAGCCCATTCTCTGCACAGCCATCACATGTGATCTGCTGGTTGTGTGTGGGGTAGAAGTTCACCCATGCCTACATAAAAAAAAACAATTGTTGATACAGTATAGCTTCTCATCCACATGTGACTTTGTTACAGAAAATGTATATTTATAAATAATAAGGTCGTAAGACTTCATACAGTTAGGGACAACATTATTCATAAACTGGCAAATAATTTAATGTTGGTTTTTTCTTGGTCAATATGTTTGTTCAAACTGAAAATGGATCTGCCACATGCCAAAAGGTGGTAAGACAACTAGCTGTTTTTTGATTGAGATCGCGCAACATTTACGGGAAGAGGAGACGTCTTTATGCCCCATCGTGTGTCTAAAAACGAGGCGAAACATTGCCGGCCTGGTACTTTGTACCACGAGTGTTTACATACAAGTCAGCATATTGAAGAGCCAGGAGGCGGGACCAAATAGCAAAATGAAGCGTGACGTGCAACACTGGGCATGAGGAGTAGCCTAACATATGGGAACGACTGCATGATTTTCAAAAGCTTTGACATGCATAGCTGAGGGTTTTGCCATATTAACCCCATAACTTTTGACAACATAAAATAAAATGTGATGCTGTTGGCATGTGGCAGTGTCATTTTCAGTCAGAACAAACATATTGGTCAAGAGAAAAGCAACATTAACTAATATTGGACAGGGGTATAAATAATTTTGTCCCTAACTGTAGGTCTATACTTAGAAAATCTCAACACTAATTTAGCAAATCAACAATAAGAAGGAGCAATTCTCCGGTTCAGTTGCATGTGTGGTGAAGCCATGAGAAGGCTTGAATGGGAAATGGCATTACCTTTTCATCTGCATGTGATTTTGTGATAGCACTGGCCAGGTCATTAGAAGCCAAAGAACCCTCTACCTTTAGAAAGCTTATTCCAGGCTTCTCGTACAAACTGACATCAATCTGGTGAAACGGCATAAAGAGGAAAAAAACAGTGTATTTTACAGTATATACAAACCTAAAGTTAACAAATGCAAGTGTGTGTGTGTCTGTGAACAATACCTACTTCAAGTGGTCACACACACACACACACACACACACACGCACGCACCTTAAAGTCTTTTACAGGTTGGCCAGGTTGGGCATTGATCAGAAGCTCATATTTGCCAAGACGACGCTGCAGCAGTTCCTCATAGGTGAGCTCAAAGGTCACCTTGCTGTAAGCAGCGACAGACACTGATGTTTTGAAGTCTTCTAAAGTCCTGCCTACAGCGCTGGGGGTGAGTGGGACAGTGACAACCTTATAATCACAGCCACATGTCTTGTAATACCAAAGATAATTAAAGAAATAAAGTCTATATAAGAATAGCTTTAATGGAAAACTCTGGTGATTTTTCACATAGATCTCTGTTTATTCTTTCCACACACACACACACACACACACAATCTTCTCCCCTTTTGTTTTAAATGGTGATTTTAGCATCACCACAAAAGTGTTAAGATGTCAGATATACGTAGATAATTGTTGGTGTGTTGGTTTTAAGGGCATACCTGACCAGTCCCCCACTTTGGCCTCGTGATACAGCAGTAATGTACTGCTGCCTGGCCTCTTCCTTTGGCTTGACCACTCCGTCATAAATCTTCCCATCAATAGTCCTAATGAAGGGCAAAGGGAAAACATGACAAAATGACAAAATGACAAAATAGACAAAAAATGTACAGGCCTATAATTAGTGTACAGTATATTACAATACTGACCATGCAAACAACTGCTTTATCATAATACATCCACCCATTTACTTGGCAATGTATTATACCACACCCACATTCTGAATTTGCTGATGAAGGCATTTTTCGGGATCTTGACATGGAAGTCGATCTCGGTTGAGTCGTCATGGCGATTGAACACATGGCTGGTGATGACTGTGATGGCATAGCGACAGGTAACAGTTGTGTTGACGTGGAAACGTTGGATATCCCAATCACCCCTCTGCTGAGTATCAGAAACAGCAATAATCCGTTTTAAATTAAATAATCAGTGGCTGGAGTGCATTGAACCAAATATTTTGGTTCCATTGACCCCCTGTTGTGGAGAAAATATTCCAAGGACCCCCTCATAATCGTAAAAAATAAGCATATGCCATTTATATTCTCTGAAATTGTGGACAGGTTTTCTACCCTGTGGCAAGTGTGTAACTTCAACTGCAGCCCCCTGTCAATGTTGGGCCTTTAGTACTAACCCCCCCATTTTAAAGCAGTAGTAACTGGACTAGTAATTGTAATAAGGAAGTTTACATTCACAATGACCTTTACCAACAACACTAATTCAGTGCAGACTACACATCATCAGTACCAGAGTGCTGACATTAGAGCATGTGATCTACAAAAGGGTTAAGCTCTATGCACAGGATTAAGATGTTGTGGATGATCATCTACTGATGCAGATGTTGTGTTGTGGATGGTCATCGACTTGATGGTTTGTGACACCAATAAACAATTACATTACAACATGACAACAACAGTATAGCCTTTAGTGCCACTGTCACTTAGTTGTATTTTATTTATTTCAAAATCAAATTTAAGTAAGGCTTTATGTGATATAAAATAAAAAATATGTTTTATAATATACAGTTAAGAACTGTACATATTGATGTAATGTTGATTTTCACTTGACCAATATGTTTGTTCTGACTGAAAATGACACTGCCACATGCCAAAAGGTTGTAAGATAATGTGGTAGAAACATGGAATCAAAAAAATAATCGTTTTTATCTTTTTTTTTAGCATTTTTATGAAAAATGGCAAGTCCAAAATTATTCATACCCTTTTTAAATAATCAATGGAAACATCTTTATTTGCATTAACAACTCTCAAAATTGTTCTTATAATATCTACGAAGCCTCTCTATGTCTCCACAATGATTCTAGACCACACCTTTTTATCAGAAATCCGGGTTTTCAGTCAGGAACGATTATTTGCCATCACTCTGGCCTTGTGCTCATTTTTCTTTGACGGATTGAGGTCTGGACTCTGGCTCTGCCACTCTAAAATGTTGATATTGTTCTTAGTTAACCATTTTGTGCCTTGTTTGGCTGCATGTTTTATCATTGTGTGGTTTAGTGGTCCAATGATGCCCATTGGGGCAGGTATCTCGGCAGACAGCCTGATCTTTTCCACCAAAAATCTCAATGTAGCCCCTTGTTTTAGTGTAACCGTTTAGGTTCACCAGGTTCCATTGTCTAAAAAACACCCAAAACTAATACATTTCTATAGCTATTCTCCACATTGTGGATGGTGTTTTGGGGTTGAAATTTTGACTCCATCTCAAAATGGATCACTTGGTCATCTTGGATGCTGTTCATGGATCACTCTTCTCCAAACGTACACAACTCAGCTTAACCTTTATATGGGCACACCTGGACAAAGATGTTTTTCAACCAGGGGGACCCGGTGACCTTCTCAAATTAAACGGTAACACTAAAGCAAGAGGCTACACTGAGATTCTGGAGGAAAAGATCAGTCAGTGTGCCAAGAGAGCCCCAATAGGCATCATTGGACCATTAAACCATACAATGATCCAAAACATACAGCTAAATAAGGCAAGAAAGGGTTAACAGAGAACAATGTCAACATTTTAGAGTGGCCCAGCCAGAGTCCAGACCTAAATCAGTCAAAAAAGTTAGCACAAGGCCAAAAAAATGGCAAATATTCGTTCCTGACAACATTGTCTTACAGCATCTCTGCTATAAGCTAACGGTCTAATCTGATTCAATGAGCTGGAGCTAAAAGTGTTACTGTCAGACTCAGAATGGCTGGATGAACTGGGGAAAGGTAAAACTCAATTGTTTAACTCGATGGGAGGTGGAAAATGAGTGTATTTCCCCAAATGCTGGGATATTCCTTTAACAGGGAATGAATATTGTAGTCCACTGTTAAATAACGGGAAGATCCTGGAAATCCTGCCAGTTGTTTTCTGTTAGTTCACTGGAAGTTAATGTTATTATTTTACATAGTCATACTAACATCATACATTAGTGTTAAAACAGGGCACCTTTAAATAACCAGAAATTCCTGGAAGCTCTGCTGCCAGTTTCCTGTTTTTAACGGGACATTTCTTACAGTGTAGATTTTGCACTGTGTGATTCAGTTTCTAATTTCCTCCTGGTGTAAGAGGTTTTAGAGGACGCTAAATTCAATTCTGGCACTTTCAGACATCAAAATGGTAATTCTATAACAGAACAACAGAACAGAATAATAATAATAACAGAATTTTTTTAGCAATTTCAGACAAAATTATATTTTCATGGTAAACACAATAATCTCACATTTCAGAATCGCAAAATCTCTTCCTCTTTGATGTAGAAATGTTGATAACCTAAATTTGTTTCTTGAGGTTTTTATGCAGCTATCTGTTGTTGTAATAAGTATATTGTAGGCTAAAGCAAGGGAGCATCGTCTAGTTTTTAAAGTAGGCTACTAAATCAAACTTAATCATAAGGGAGTAGTTTCAACCAACTTGAACCCATAGCCCTATCGAACAAGCTAATCACTTATCAACCAAAACGAGAATTTTTAGTAGGCCTATAACATAACTTATTAGTCTCCCCAATTTACTATCGATCAATCGGTAAAAATATTGGACCACATTACCGTCTGCGGTTGAATAGTCGCGATTTGCAGAAAAATGAGTAGAACGGTTGCTTGTCTACCCATGGTGATCCTTTGAGATGGCACAGACAATGTGCCCTTCTTTTCTAAATCTTATATATAGCCTTGATGCCTTTACTGTAGTGATGACAAGACATCAACACATTTCATCATGTAGGTTTCCACATGATAACGCAACTATGAGCGAGGTGGCTCTTCCTGATAGGCGCTTATGCTTTTCCCACGTCGTGCGAAAGTTGCATGGGGTGCCTGGATTTTCGAGGGGAATAGGGACTGGTTCGTCTTAACGCGGGTGATATATAGATCAACCGACGAACTAGCAAAGATCCTTGATTAAGTAACTAACTAACTAACGCTTCAACCAAAGATTGTCTAGCTTTATCAGTCGGTTCTGCTTCACGGGATGAGGCTGAAGTTGTATGTGACGCTCGAAACTGACGTCCCAGTTGGCTTCGACGCACAAGTGTGTCGTGGCGTGTGAACAAAGCTAGCCTACGTGAACCATCGGTGTCGGCAGCAAGTTACTATCTGCCCGTGCGTTTAATTAACAGTGTGGTCTTTTCTTAACGATAGTGTTCTTACTTCAGGAGTTGGAACCCGAATACAAATGTCATGTTAAGTTTCGATTCCACCTTAAATGTTGCAATTTTCTACCGCCAGGGGGCAGTGTTGATCGCATTTCCGAGATGACATGCATTCACCAGCCAAGCAGCAGCAGATGAACGGTCACTCTTCACAGATTTATAACTATATAAGTTATAGTTAAAGGGACACCAGGCAAGCCTGAAGCTTTTTCTCTACGAAACTCCCCCCTCGCTCGGTCTGAAGCTCTTTTATTTTCTTTGCATCTTCCGTCAAGGGTTTTCGCTGCTTCTTCGCCGGCTCTGCCATTATACACACGTTTGCAACAATCGCTAGCGTTTCGTTAGCCTCCCTCTGTGCTGTGGATGCAGGATGGAAACTGAAACTGCTTCGGTCGCCGGGTACGATACACTGAACTTGCAAGCGGGATATTCTTCCTACAGGCAGTAGGGGCGGGCGAGAGAGTCTTCATTCGCCCTGTAATGAGTCATTTAACGATATACCGACTTACGAAGATGAGTAATTAACACGAAAACGTTGCCTGGTGTCCCTTTAATATAGTCTCTCTATATTTTCTTGTGGTGACTCCATTGTCGAATCCTTTGGTGAATTATGTCTTATGTCTTTTATGAAATAAATCAGTAGATATTTCCCTTCAGATTATGAAGCCTTTCAACCAAGGGCGTAGGTTTGGTCTCAGCTTTGGTGGGGACACATCCACAACTCCTGTTTCAATGCCAATAGCAAGTGAAGAATCTCGATTTCGATACTACTGTATTGCGATTTTTTAAAAATTGATTTGGTTTGTGTGGGATGATTCTGGGATGAGATAGATAAGTGTCTCGCAATGTTCATTTCTATTTCTACATTCACAAATACATTAGCCTACATAAACAGAATATAGGAACAGGAAAATGTCTCGGATCCATTTTTATTGCGACTGCCCTAACAGTCAGTGATGGTGACTTATAGCCTGACTGTCCGTGCAGCACACCCTTGTTCAACATGACTCCTAACTTTGGTTGAAAGATTACAGAAGCTAGGTTACCTGTGACAATATCCTGGGTAATATCCTAACAGCTAATGCTATTTTACACAGTAAAGTCCGCATTTGAAAGCCTGGTTGCCAAATTGTATGGCTAATTATTTTGCCTAGACTGCAATGAAAAAGCTTCGTTTTTGTGGGTGGCATAGCTTATCTACAAATCACAAAAAGGGGCAAACATGTACATGCTGAAGGGCAAAGGGAATATCAAAAATGTTTTACTCTGGCCTTTTTTGGGATAGGCTATTGGCAGACAGCCCTACCGTTGTCGTTGACACACCCGCAGTAGCCTGTGCTTTGTCACTCTCCGTGCGTGTAGGCCTACTGTAGTGTGCATGTGAGATAACCCTTCCCCCTTATGGAAGAATATTTGACTCAAAAGTTTTGTACGTGTGTATCACGTTTTGAAACTGTAGAAATTATTTGTAACTGTAAAAATGATCTGTACAAGTAATTGTCAATATCACAAATACCATTCTACGCACAAAAAGCTGCTCTACAGTTACAAATCTTTTCTACAGGTGTACAGACTTGTGCACCACCTTAGGGATGAAAAGTGTCTCATATGTATTGTGTGTGTGTGTAACAGGATTTGTAACTGTAAAAACTATTTGTGATTTAACAAAAAAATAACACGAACAATTTTAAGTATTACTCATATGTCGTTCACTTACAAATATATTCCACAGGTATGAAATATTCCACAGTTGCTGTCTTTCAATTACGAAACTATTCTGCCATTACAAATCTCTGCTGCTCGCACAAGTATTTTCTACAAGTATACAAATCATTTTGAGACTGTTCTGGCGCTTCCTGTTGAATAGCCAATGGTGATCCTCAGGTTTGGCTACCAACCATGAGTCTCAGTTCACTAACCAATCACAGAACAGGAGCAGCGCCGTCGTTGTCTGTGGGTGCAACCATAGACATAATATACATAGACGCCGCATCGACCGCTGCTCCCTACTAGCGCTGACGAGATTTGGAGCCGCCATCTTGGACCGGTCATCCACTCCACTCAGTGTAATCTGTTTGGCCGGTGCAATGAGCTGTCAGCACACTTAATTAATCATATCTCACTGAATACCGAACAGATTTTCACGCGTTTTTTTTTGCTGCAAAGGTCATACATGTAGCTATGATACAGGCCACATTGTTCGAAAATAGAAAATACAACCAATAGTACGGTAATGTTAAATCTTACTTGTGAAAAGTAAATCCCCACGAGTATGGTCCGCCGATTTGAGCAGGAACATGCTGCACAGTGCTGTCATCTTGTGTTTTCTGCTGCAACGCAATGAGGAGTATGACAGGTCCAAGATGGCGGCCGCATTTCTTGTTTCCAGCAGCCAATGCGGCGTCTATGTATATTATGTCTATGGGTGCAACCATAGACATAATATACATAGACGCCGCATCGACCGCTACTCCTTACTAGCGCTGACGAGATTTGGAGCCGCCATCTTGGACTGGTCATCCACTCCACTCAGTGTAATCTGTTTGGCCGGTGAGATGAGCTGTCAGCACACTTAATTAATCATATCTCACTGAATACCGAACAGATTCTCACGCGTTTTTTTTTTGCTGCAAAGGTCATACATGTAGCTATGATACAGGACACATGATTTAGCGTATTTTAATATTCATAGTGGGTTTAACAGTAATATAATATTCTGATATATGATATAAAGTGACCTGACGTCCGATATCAAAACTGGGAACATAATCCATGTTTGACAGCATAGACAAAACTAGTTTGATACAAGTTTAATGAGTTAAATAGTTCACAGTTGACAGAAAAGTTCCATCAACAGCATTATTCACAGTCCACAGAAAGGTTCCATAAACATTTAAGTGAGATCAGTGCCATTCAGACATCTGAGGGGTATTCCAAGTAGGCCTATGTGGTTTAGTGACAAACTTGGGTAAATTGACTCAGAATAAGTTGTAAACCTCCCAGTAGAAAAGCTGTATGATACAGGAAACATGGTTGTGTATATTTTAATATTCATAGTGGGCTTAACAGCAATAGAATATTCTGATATATGATATATTATAAAGTGATGACATCCAATATAAAAACTGGGAACATAACTAATCCACGTTTGACAGCATAGAAAAAAACTGGTTTGATACAAGTTTTAATGAGTTAAATTTACAGAAAAAAATTTCATTCCATTAACATTTTCAGTTCAGTGCCATCAAAAATAAAGTGATGAACAGACATTGGTGTGGCATAAAGGAAATGGAGTAACTGGGTTCAAAATCAACAGCATTTGTTAGACAAGTTCCATAAATATTGTAAAGTGCAAGTTTGTAGGTTTGTTTCTGATCCTTAAAAAACAGACATTGGTTTGGCATAGTAAGTGTAACAGTTCATCAATTCAAGACAAAAAGGTGACTTGTCACTTGAACAGTGTCAATGGGTTCATCAACAGCATCTGTTATTTACAGTTCACAGAAAGGTTCCAGCCCCAATGAAGAGATTAAATAAAAAGGAATTAAGAAACATTTTAGAAACTGCTAAGATCAACCCGTTCATTGCAATCAGTAAAGAATCAGGGAGTGTCTTCACAGGCTCAGTGAGACAGAGTTACCGTCATGCAGTTGGTTCTATGATTTCGACAACTGGTACATGTCATTTTGTATGTTCCCACCTTGCTAAAATTGCTTGGGTACACTTTGGCTGAGAACAAAAGTGCTTCAGACAGCAGGTGGGCAAATAAGATGGCATAGTAAACTGGGTACTCCATAAAAGAGGACTGAGTCAACCAGACGATGGGAAAATGGGACACAGAGTGGCGAATGCAGGTGATGAAGGTGGAGCTCATAAATCAAACATTCAGTCACAGTGTAGCAGATGCCCTGCAGTACTGCAATGAAGAGCTGCACCTTCCTCAGTTCCAGGGGTGTGAGGAGACCGTTCAGTTCATTCACAGTCTTCTTGAACAAGGCAGTTGTTCTGGAGAGATTCAAAATAATAAATAAATGAATGAAAAGGAATTTGAGAGGCATCTTATTCTTGTCAGGGTAAATGACATGTGAATAATACAGTGTTGGGCAAGCTACTTCGAAATTTTAGTGAGCTAAACTATCAGTTACTCTGCCATGAATAAAACACTACATAAAACTACCACCCAGTCAAATGTATTAGTAGCCTAACACAAACACAGCAGTAGGCTAGTTCACTACATAGGAAGCTACTTTAAATTGTGCTAATTTCACATGACAAGAAAAGTGTAGCTTGTCTGGCTAAGCTACTTGATAAATAAAGAAGTTGAGCTATTGAAAAGTTACTTTATTCAGGAAATAGTGAGGCTACCACCAACACACTTATGCTACAAGTAGCAGCTAGCGATTGCCCAATAGGCTAGTCTGTGCCACTTGTGTAAAATTTGCCGGCCAAATCTAGTATGATTTATTTCTACAATAGCCTTCTTGTGTCAGTTGTAATCTAAGTCAGTGTTATGGAATATGTCTTATCAAGTCTCAGTTCATAGCCGGGTGAACACCGAGTAAACATAGCCTAGCTAGATGGCTACGATTTTCATACAGTAATATCAAAGATTGCTCCTTCTCAGCTCTCTGGTAATATTCTATTCACAAAATACAACCAATAGTACGGTTATGTTAAATCTTACTTGTGAAAAGTAAATCCCCCGAGTATGGTCCGCCGATTTGAGAAGGAACATGCTGCACAGTGCTGTACAGTGCTGTCATCTTGTGTCTTCTGCTGCAACGCAACGAGGAGTATGACCGGTCCAAGATGGCGGCCGCATTTCTTGTTTCCAGCAGCCAATGCGGCGTCTATGTATATTATGTCTATGGGTGCAACCAAACCTGGAGTCTATGCTTGGAGCACGCTATTTTCCTGTATTCCTTGAAGTATGTTGGTAGCCTACACCACACAGACATGTTCTATGTCCACTATTCCTTGTTAATACAGCCAGTGTACCTGATATATGGGGCAACGAGGTGAGATCAATCAATGGCAACTAATGTGGGCAACAGACAAATAACTATTATATATAGCAAGCTACCGCTAGTTAGCCAAATCCCACTCAATCAGTCTGTCAGTTTAAGCAGCATACAAGTGCTAACGGAAATGTAGTGTGTGGATGGAAATAAATAACAACACTCAACATACTTTTGAAGACATTTTGTTTCAAGTTTGTAACAAATGCGGTCAAAGTTTTAAGGGAGTTTGTCAGTCGGTCATAAGGTAGGCTCAGCAAAACGAGGCAGGCGGCTAGCATTATTATCAAGAGGTGTGCTAGGCCTCGTATGCCAGGTCTACCTCCAGATTGTGAGGTGCTACTTCGGACTTGACGAACTCTTATAGTAGGCAACAGAAACGCTTTACTGCAGAAAAACCGTAGTAGGTTTGATGCTCAACAGATTGCTCTGGAGTTAGTTGTAAGCAGAGACTTTCTAATGAGGAGACACAGCGCTCAAAAAATACTCCATAGAAATGCATGGGGCTAGTTTGTCACGCCAATATGGCTGTTGTCTACACATATCCCACCCCTTCCTCGGCAAAACGTCGACATGTGAATACATTGAGCCAATCATGTGGTGTGATGTGAATACATTGAGCCAATCATATGGTGTGTTGTGAAGACATCGTGCCAATCACGTGTTGTGATCAAAGATTGTTAAGGCGGACTACGGTGTTGGTCCTATTTACCACATACCAGGGATCATGGATCAGAAATTTCCTCTTCAGCATATGGCAGCATGACCTCTTCCAGTATCCTGATGTACTCGAACTGATCCATGATCCCTGGTATGCGGTAAATAGGACCAACACCGTAGTAGGAGAAACATCCCCATATCATGATGCTTGCACCACCATGCTTAATTGCCTTCACTGAGTACTGTGGCTTGAATTCGGTGTTTGCAGGGCGTCTGACATACTGGAAGAGGTCATGCTGAAGAGGAAATGCCTTTGAGGTGGACCTTTCAACAAGATAATGACCCGAAACACACCAGCAAGCGAGCAAAAGCATGGTTCCATATGAACAGGATTCAACTGATGGAGTGGCCAGCACAATCTCCGGACCTTAATCCCATAGAAAACTTGTGGGCTGACATAAAAAGTGCAGTGCATGAGGCAAAACCAAGAAACAAAGAGGAATTGTGGAATACAGTACAATTAACCTGGGCTGCAATACCTGTTGAACGATGCCAGAAGTTGGTTGACTCCATGCACCACAGATGTGAAGCAGTTATCAGAAACCGTGGTTTTGCAACAAAATATTAGTTTAGGATACTCAGCCAAGTTCACTTATCAAGAATTTCTTAGTTTGTACAGTACATTTTTGAGTTTCCAAGGAAAGATGGCAACGCTGCTATTTCTTTGAACATGGCATTTCTGACTTTCTATGAAATATCGTTATTATTATTTAAGTTTTGATGACTTTGCCCAATTGTTTTGCTTTGGAATAGAATGTACTGTGTCCCCAATGCATCTGTGTTCATGAAAGTACAATTTGTTTGAAGAATTTTGACATTTACTCATTTTTCTAAAGGCACTGCTATTTTTTTGAGCACAACTGTATATTTTAAGTGTCAAAATTGTTTTTTTTTCTGTCAATTTTGAATATGTACATATATTTCAAAATATATTGTGAAAATATTTGTCAAATATTTTTTTGTGTATGGGGAACATTATATTAATGTGAACACATACTGTTACAGCTATAAAAATTGGCAGAATCATTGTGAGGTGGGCTACACGCTTCACAATTACAGCAAAGATTTGTCATCGTTATGTGCTTTGTCCATCAGACAACGCAGCTTTCTGCGGCAAGACACGCATGCTGCTTGACTTGGTTCCACTTCCTTTATACCACATAATGATAATACTGGAAATTTAAATGAAGGATCAATATTCGGTTTTCCTTTATTTAATTTTAAAATATTCAGTCTTCGGTCGGGTATATATTTTATAACATATCATTAATGGCACTTCCAAAAGTTTTTATTAGATAGATTGGTGCTGGGTAATAAGTCTTAGTGAATGTGTGATAACAACTCTTTGCTATCATTGTGAAGCGTGTAGCCCACCTCAAACATGGGACTGCCATGTGGCTCACACTGTCCATTCACTTCCCCCTATTGATGGACATTGCTAGGCAAGCTTCAAAGTGCCTCATAAACAAACCACAGTATATCGGTTTCTAAATCTGCAGTCAGCAAGTCCCCAAATAATGTATGCAATGTATGCAAGCTGCAGCTTTAAAGGAGAATTCCGGTGTGATATTGACCTAAAGTGTGTTGAAACATGATGCCGAGTGTGAACGTATGTCTCATAGCCCATTTCGGCTTGTCCCCTGCACTCCAAAATCTGGTGCTAGTTAGCCGATGCTACCAACAGCTTTTTCAATGGTGGTGCTTCGGCATCAGGCTAGCCATGCAAATAAATCACTGTTTTACACCATTTACGAGGCTCAATGTATCTCCACACTTCATTGGTAGACTTCCGAAGGCCCTGACATTTAAAACGAGACATTGAGAACTTTGAAAAAGCACTGGTAGTTTACTTACAAGACGATTTATACAGACAGGATCTTCACGAAGTTTAGCGTTTGCAGCCATCTTGAATTTAGTCATGATAAGTCGAGTGACGAGTAAGAATGAACAGGTATGATAAGGGATCAGATTCCAAAAATAATTCTGTGGAAATGCATGGATTCCAGTTGCTGCTACTGGAAGAAACTGGAATCCATGCATTTCCACTGAATTATTTTTATTTTTTAAACTACCAGTGCTTTTTTTGTGATTTGTTTGTGGTCTACTGTAGATGTTGACATTAACACACACACATTGCACAACCTATCTGTTCATAAGAGTGTGATCTATCCAGCTATAGTGTAATGTAACCTCACTTTCTCTTCCCACATATTACTCTCATCCTCCCACATTCTCTCCATTCTTTTACAGTTCCTGAAATGAGTGATGACTACGAAGGACGTAAGTGTAATTTATTGCTTTGCAATTGCAATTTGGAGTGTTTTTATATAACCTTTTTAAAGTTGACGCCAACGTTAATCTTATAAGGTCAATATGTCGTACTACTCAGGGTACCTTTTAAATATCATCAGGCTATTGCTCTGTCACTAGCTAGCTGCTTTTTAAAGCTTAACACTGTTTTAAATATCATCAGGCTATTGCTCTGTCATTAGCTAGCTGCTTTTTAAAACAGGATCCTTGCTAGCTGCGTTTTAAATACGCAAATGACACTAAAGGTTATGTGACTTATTATGCCCCATCGCTGTGTCATCAGTCTGTTGTTTGTTTGTGGTCTCACTGTAGATGTTGACATTAACACACACACATTGCACAATCTCTTCATAAGAGTGTGATCTATCCAGCTATAGTGTAATGTAACCTCTCATTTTCTCTTCCCACATATTAATCTCATCCTCTCACATTTTCTCCATTCTTTTACAGATCATGTTTTGTACGATATGTCTCCAGAAGAGGGTAAGTATAATTTATTGCTTTGCATCTGTATAGTATAAACATATACAGCAAGATATAACTAGAAAATGTAATGCCAGAGGAATTACAATAGTGGATGGAAAGCTTATGTTGGTAGGGAGATTCCTGGAAAAAAAAGCATTGAATCACTTAATCTTTGAGTTCATACAAACCATTGTACCAAAAAACCTTGTGTGTCAAAGCGTTCTTGAGATAGATAGATAGAGATAGATAGATAGAGATAGATAGATACTTTATTGATCCCCAGGGGAAATTCAAGAATATAACACTCAAGGTGTTTTTAACATTGACATTTGACCTCCAACATCAATTCATTTCATCTTTGAGTCCATCCAAACACTTGTACCAAATTTGAAGAATATGCGTCAAGCCGTTCTGGAGATATAATGCGCTAAGAATGAGATATGGCTGTGACTTTTATTTTGACAGACGGGAAACACTTAAACAGGATCTGTAGTTTTAGGGAGCGCCAGCTTGTATGCATTAGAAGCTGAGACAGTTGAATTCACAGGTGACACCTGTGCCAGTGTTCTGATTAGCCCGGGAACTTCTCTGGGAGCTTAAAGAGTGCAGCTGGCTTTAGGCCATTATGACATCACAGCCATACAAGTCTATGGGGGAAAAATTAGCTTTTTGACATTTTTAATCCCCTCAAAAAGTATAAACTTTTAAGAAAATCTGAAAAAGTAACTCTCTTGTCCAACTCCAGACCTACACAACGGTTATTTCAACATGTCTACGTTAAGTGGTTAGAGTCACATTCATTCTTGAAAAGGTAAAAAGAAAAGGTTATAATAATAATAAGAAGAAGAAGCCAGGAGATTTCAAGATAGTGAATTCCATCCACTATAATAACACTTGTCATTTTTTTGTGTAACTATGTTGACACTGAAGCAAATTGAACCACATATCCAGAGTCATGGTGTAATGTAACCTGTGACCTTTTACTTTTTCCTCCCACTCATTAATCTCCTCCTCTCACACCGTCTTCCTCTTGTGAAGGTCTTCTCTCACATGGTAGGACATTTAATCTGTTGTTTTCCATCTGCGCAGATATTTCCTGGGTCTATATTTTCGATTACAGAACCCTGAAGGGGTCATTGCAAGATACTGTTTTGTGTACATCCAGAAAACATGTGCTCCTTTTACTAAATTGTGTGCTCATTTTACAACATTATGCCCACGTTTTAATTTTTGTAAAATGAACGCTCAATTTTGTAAAAAGTGTGCAGGATTTAGTAAATTGTTTACACAGTTTTGTAAAACGTGAGCACTATTTACTTTGTTACCAATGTCTGCTTATCAGAAATGTAAATAATTTAAGCTAATGGTAATGTATTTGATGCTATGGTAATGTAATCTAATTTAAGATAATGGTAATGTAATCTAAGCTAATGGTAATGTATTTGAGAGAAATTTCTATGAATGCCTTCTGAAGTATTTTTTTTTTTAGACATTGCTATGATGTATTCGGTGCTAGATCATGGGCCGTTGTTTTATGGTTTGCTGGGGTCTGGAGTCTGCCTAGTCCTGGGGATCCTTGCAGCAGCAATTGTCTGGTTCAGTAAGTTCTCACTACATGCACTTTTTGACTAACACCTTGTCAAAAATCAGTTCGACTGCTTTCTTTTCAATTGGAATGGTCTATGGCCTCATTCACACCAGCGGGCTAGTCACTTGCATGTCAGCTGCGTTACCAGTCTGTTTTCATTTCGGTGTCCATGTTAACAGGTTAGACCATTCACACTGCCTTTGTGAGACGTGCAGCTGCAACTTTGAGTCATCTAGAAAATGGAAATGGCGCCTATTTTTCACTCTGGGTGTTGTAAGACATTCTGTGAACACTTGCACGCAACACCACAGCAGTGATGTTACGGACATGCCATGCATTTGGTGTAAACTTTCTGCAAGCAATGCAGTGCTCTGCGGCATCACACGGCTTGATATTTTGAGCAAAATTTAGTCGAACGCCCTGTTTCGCTCAAGTTGAAATTCTATTTTGGACAAGAAATTTATGTCGCAATAGAATAGTATATTTAACAAATTCAGTGTGGTCAGAGAGCCTTCAATGTTTATGCAACTGTCGGACGCTCACATGCAGTTAGGACTAGATGAAGCTGCTCATTTCATTTTCAATGAATTGGTCATCATCATGTTGCGTGTGTCACGTTTTTGTTCCGTCCTCTGCTTGTCTTCGGGGGCATATTGTAATTTTTCTGCTTCTGGCCATTGAACTATTTTCAGGCAGTGACAAGCATCCTGTGCATATTTAAAGCAAAGCGTAGATATGTTTCTGAAACGTGCCACAGCTGGTGGAAAAGCAAGCATTGATTAAGGTGGCGGTCATCAGCTTGATCAACATGTCACTAATGCAACGCAACTTGGGTGGAACGCAACACAGACGGAACCCAACATAGAGGTTAAATATTGAGGGGCAGATTCAGTTCTATTTTCTACCAGTTACATCTGTTTGTTTGGCGTCACCTTATGTGTTTTTTGACCAAGAGCTGTGATAGGCCAACTGATTATTTACAGTCTGTTTCCTCATGTGTGCTTGATTTGTCGCTGAAGATCGCTCAGGATAGTTCTGTCATTTCAAGATGTGTATCTGTGAATGTGGTTAGTGAAGTGAATTACAGTGGAAACATTTTGTTTCTTTCACAGAGAGGCGTAAACACACAAGGTAAGACAAGGCAGCACCACACATGTCAAACTCACTGAGAGGCTCAGAACCTGTTTTTGTTTGCAGCAAAAATGCCATTATTTTTTCCTCTCCATTTGACACAGACCACCACATGCCGACCAGAGTAAAAGTTAGTAAATTCACAAACACTCTCAAATGTATTACACTCTTTTTATTGAAATATGACTCACTGTTTCCACTTGCTTTATTTACAGACTCTCCCTTTATCGATCCTGTGAGTTGTAAAGATGTGAGTATTAAGAATAGATTGCATCCGTGAGTAAATGAAGCACTACATTATGTGTCATGTGTTCTAAAAAAAATGATCCTAGATCTTTGATAAGTCAGTCAGCACACCAGGATTGATCCTTTACTGTATCTTGCTGAACTTGGGGATTACCATTCACAAGATCTCATCACAGATATCTCACTCTCCCGCTCTCTCTCTCACTCTCTCTCTCTCCCACTCTCCCGCTCCTGCTCTCTCTCTCTCTGGAATGAAATACCTGATCAGTGATTGGACAACACCTATTCTGTATATCTGTGTATCTTTATTCTAGCAGGCTGTGGAAAGTGTTGCACTCATGGATAAATCAGGTGAGAATGGCCTCTCTGATCTTTTCGTTGTCTTCTGTCCTGTAGTCTTTTCCACTTACCCTTGATTTTGATGATGAACATCATGAGGTCAAGGAAAGATATAAAGATGAAAAGTAGCTTCTTCAAGATTGCATGTTGAAGAGATTTATTATTGAATCATTAATGTTTAAATATGTTTTGCCCCGTATTCAAGGTGAAGAGCTCAAAGTGCTTCCTTCCTAAGGACTGAGGACTGTAAGTATGTTTAGTGAATTGATATATCAAAACTCCATACACACCACAGTTTGTTCATTTTTATATATCCGTTACTCACTGGAAATGACTACTAAATAAGAATGTGTATGTTATTAGCAATGTCTTTCCAAATACATTTGGATACTAATTGTATGTCAATATTGATTCTTATTTGCAATATTATTTCTGTTTAAATTTTGTGTCAGTAGCAGTTACTGAACCTTACTCTACTAAAGCTTCAATTACTGAAACGTATTCTTGACGCCACAAACCATGGTCTACCTGTCTACTGTGCTCACATGATCATATCTGTCTGCTGGATACATGTGTAGTATGGCATATTTGATGGGCTTACTCATGTGGACACCAGTAATCTCCACCAGGAAATCTGTTTGAAATACGGATGAATGGTGCATAACATGGCGTGGAGTGTTGACCCAGTATTGGTTATCAGTGACACACTGGCCATTGACTGCCAATAGGCAAATGTTGTCTGTAAGGGATGTGTATTTATTTTGTGATAATATACTAACCCTACAATTATATTGTCCTCTTTTGCTAGACTTGCATGGAGATTCATTTTGGTCTGGAGAAGTAAGCTCTTTCTTACATTGGTTTTGTACATTAACTTCTTATACATTTTTATTGTTATTTTTTTTTATTATTTATCCTTTATTTAACCAGCGGAGTCACATTGAGACAATAGCCTCTTTTCCTGGTGAGCACTGGCCAAGAAAGGCAGCACTTAACTAAAAAGACATCACATACAAAACTAAAACACACAATGTACAACAAATAAACACCATACAAGCCACAAAACAGGCAACATATATGAGTTAAAAAAGACAATGTAAACACATTCACATTGATAACTTAAAGTGTCACATTTTTTAAAAAATCAGAAAGTGTGATGAACATACAGTATCAAGTTTCAAATGTTTCTGAAGTGCATTCCAGGTTGAAGGGCCATTATAACTAAATGCTGTTTTTCCAAAGTCAGATCTAACAGTAGGCACATTGAATAGAATGATACTGTTAGACCTGAGGTTATACCTGTTGTTAGCTGCAAGGGGAGAAAACTTCTAAATAAGATAGCAATCCAATAACTGCTTTATAAATCAAAATGAACCGGTGACGCTGCCAATGCAATGATAATGGAGACCAGCCAGATTACATTACATTTGGCTGATGCTTTTTTAACCAAAGCGACTAACAACATGGTAAACAGTAAGTTTTAGAACAATTCTCACAATTTTAGGACAGTTTAAAAAAACATTAGAGTACAGTAAGAATAAGTGCGTCGGTGAGTGCTGTTTTTAACAGTTGGCTGGTGAGTGCTAGGATCAGTAAGACTTGTTGTAAGTGTTGCTATGAGAGTAGATGTTCTCTAAAGAGCTGGGTCTTCAGGAGTTTTTTGAAAGTGGAGAAGGATGTCCCTGCCCTTGTAGGAACTGGCAGTGTGTTCCACCAACGAGGAACAGATGAGAAAAGTTTGGATTGGCTTGAGCGTACCGGTGGTAGAGCTAGACGTCGTTCGTCAGAGGAGCGTAGCGGTCTGGAGGTAGTGTAAGTCTGTATGAGGGCATTCAAGTAGGTGGGAGCAGAACCGGAGACTACTTTGTAGGCAAGCGTTAGAGACTTGAATTTGATGCGGGCCGCCATAGGTAGCCAGTGTAGCTGGATGAGCAGCGGGGTAACATGTGCCCTTTTGGGTTGGTTGTAGACCAGGCGCGCCGCCGCGTTCTGGATCATCTGAAGTGGTTTCACTGCGCAGGCTGGGAGACCTGTCAGGAGGGCATTGCAGTAGTCGAGTCGTGAGATGACTATTGCCTGAACCAGAAGTTGGGTAGCATCTTGAGTCAAGTAAGTCCTGATTTTCCGTATGTTGTAGAGTGCGAAACGGCATGACCGGGCGACTGAGGCAACATGATCTGAGAAGTTTAGTTGGTTGTCGAGAACAACTCCTAGATTTCTTGCAGTCCTGGTCGGTGAAACAGACAGGGAGTCAAATTTGATGTTGATGTCGTGGTGTATGGTAGGTTTAGCTGGGATGACCAGCAGTTCAGTCTTTGAGAGGTTCAGCTGGAGGTGGTGTGCCTTCATCCATGTAGCTATGTCTGAAAGGCAATCCGAGATCCGTGCTGAAACCAAGGGGTCATCAGGTGGAAAGGACAGATAGAGCTGTGTGTCGTCTGCATAGCAGTGGTATGAGAAGCCGTGCGAACGGATAATCTGTCCCAAGGAGGTGGTGTAGATAGCAAAGAGGAGGGGGCCCAGCACTGAGCCCTGGGGGACCCCTGTGGTGAGATGGTGAGGTGTAGATAGCTGACCAAGCCATGATACGTTAAACGAGCGTCCTGTGAGGTAGGATTCAAACCAGGAGAGAGCAGAACCGGAGATTCCCATGTCAGCGAGTATAGAGAGAAGGATACGGTGATTAACCGTGTCAAAGGCAGCCGATAAGTCAAGCAGAATGAGTACTGATGTCCGAGCGGTCGCCCTGGCTTCTTTTAAGGCTTCTGTTACAGACAGCAGAGCCGTTTCGGTAGAGTGGCCGCTTTTGAACCCAGACTGATTTGGATCCAGAAGGTTGTTCTGTGAAAGGAAGTCAGAGACCTGTTTGGAGACTGCTCGTTCAATGCCTTTGGATAGGAAAGGCAGTAGTGAGACAGGGCGGTAGTTCTCGACTTGAGCAGGGTTGAGAGAAGCTTTCTTAAGTAACGGTGTTACCCGGGCCATTTTGAACGCTGTTGGAAATGTGCCGGAGGTTAGCGAGGCATTGATCACATGTGTGATAGCTGGAGCGATGGTCGGGCTGATGGACTGAAGTAGGCTCGTAGGTATAGGGTCCAGCGAGCATGTGGTAGGATGGCTGCATGTCAGGAGTCTGGACACTTCACTCTCGGAGAGAGGCGTGAATGCTGAAAAAGATGTTCCAGCAGTCCCTAGAGGTTGTAGGAGTGCGGTATCTGAGTCAGATGCGTTGAGTGGGCATGTAGAGAATTGACTGCTGATTGCTGCCACTTTGTTTGTAAAAAATGAGGCGAGGGTATCTGCAGTAAGGCTGGATGGAGGAGGAGGCAGCTGAGGGTTGAGTAGCGATTTGAAGGTTGAGAAAAGTTTTCGAGTGTCTGTAGCGCTGTTGATTTTGTCATTGTAGAAAGCAGTCTTAGCAGCAGTGATGCTGGCTGAGAAGGAGGTCAGGAGTGTCTGGTAGTTTTTGAGGTCGTCAGCTAGTTTGGATTTGTGCCATTTCCTCTCCGCGGCTCTGAGTTTGGTGCGCTGCGATCGGAGGGTATCATTTAGCCATGGATGAGAATGTTTGGATCGAGCTGGCCTTGTGGTAAGAGGGCACAGCTCGTCTAGACACGAGGTCAGTGTGGAGCAGAGTGAGTCAGTGGCCTCATTAACCTCCAGAGAGGAGAAGGTGTTGAGTGGAGGTAGACCGGAGGCAACCACAGAGGAGAAGTGCGTTGGAGACAGGTTCCGGATGTTGCGGCGGAACGTGACCATCGGCTGAGGAGCCGGAGGCTGTTCTGTCAGGCTGACGTTGAACTGGATGAAGAAGTGGTCAGAAAGATGGAGAGGCGTCACCATGAGGGTGTCTGTGCTGCAGTTCCGAGTGAAGATCAAGTCAAGCTCTTTGCCAGCTTTGTGAGTCGGTGGGCTTTGAACCAGTTCGAGGTCAAAGGAGTGGACTAGGGCCAAAAAGTCCGCTGAGCCTGGGGCATCTAAGTGGATGTTCATATCACCGAGAACAAGAAGTGGACAGTCATGCTCAGGGATGGAGGATAGAGTGTCAAGTTCGTCAATAAAGTCGCCTAGTTGGCCTGGAGGGCGGTAGATGACCAGCACGTAGAGTTTTGCTGGGGCGATCACTGTGATGGCATGGAATTCGAATGAGACATATTTGTTTGAAGGCAGTAGCGGGGTGAATTTCCATTTGTTGGAGATCAGCAGGCCCGTCCCGCCTCCTCGTCCAGATAGGCGAGGGGTGTGGGATAGTGTAAGGTAGGTGGAGAGTGCAGCCGGGGTGGCAGTGTTCTCTGGTTTGATCCAAGTCTCAGTGAGAGCAAGGAGTTCCAATGAAAGGTGGTTGGCATAGCCAGCTATGAAGTCCGTTTTGTTGACTGCGGATTGACAGTTCCACAAGCCCATGGAGAAGGAGGTTTCTGTCGGTGAGGACCGTTTAAGTTCCTGGAGGTTAAGGCGATTTCTGCCCCTTTTGGCATGATGCCGTTTTCTGCAATGGCCGGTGATAACAGATATGGTGGAACGGCAGAATTTGCCTTTGTCGGTGCCTGTGCTCGGTGAACTTGCACAGGTAAACTTGCTTGTCTTGACCGTGTCCGTCTTACACGAGGCCGGCTGAAACGAGGGCTGCCGCTTATGCTGACGCTTCAGCAGCAGCCACTATTGTTATGCTGATAGGAATTGCATGCAGCTGTCCTCGTGTCTCACTAATGATGAATCAGCGTAGACCGCCCTCTGACGTTCGCACAGCTTAGATTGTTCAAAAGGGTGTTAATTACTGTCAACTGAAAGTCCGCTCGCTCACACCGACCGAAACTCACAGTTTCAAGTAGCCTCCTCCCTCAGCTGTTCCCAAACGCCCAGAGTCCAATTCTAAACAATTGGAGAGGATTGGCCAGTAGTAGCCTATGTGTTCTTGCTTTCTCTCTCCCAACTCACTGCAGTTGTTATCTATATCAGATAAAGTGTATAAATTACAATGATGTGTAGAGTACTCTGTTTTAGTTATAGGCACTGTTTGTTTCATAATCCCTTTGTGATGGTTGTTTTATTCTGTCTTGTAGGCCTTTGCCAGACAACGAACATCGCACCCTGTTTGTGACCTTTGTGAAGCCTTGTGCAGTGAACATACAACCTCTGTGAATGAACAACCTATTATGGCGACCTATGCTTTGTGACTAGGCCTCTTGATTTTTTGAACAGTACTTTACAGTACCTGCCAACACTCCCGTTTTTCCTGGGTTTCTTCCGTATTTCAATGTAATCTCCCGGCGCCCCCGTTTTATTATTTTTCCTGGGAAACTCCCAGAATTTGCATGACCATCAAACTTTTTTTTTTTTTTACATCACGCATCCATCCATTTTTCTGTTAGTCTGACATTTCCCGGGTTGCCAAATTGGGTATGATATACACCCTACACATAGCCTACACAATGACACCTTCAATTTCAACCCTTTTGTCATAAAACCTGGCAACCCAAAACCCAAGCGCACACTGCGCAGCCACTGAGTCTCATAAGCAAGCAGGCTAGTTGAATGGCTTAGTTTGTCAAATTGTTAGAAGAAATGTTGTGATTAACACATCACACAATAGGTAAATTGTGTTCACGGAACATAAATCTTTGGAGCAGCTTTGGAGTTTTGGAGGAAGGCTGCAGGCAGGAGGTGGATATAACTGGCATGCCCGTTTTTTAAAAGCTAAATGTTTGCATGTATGACTTTGTATCTTCTAGACATTACTGTGGGGACCAAGTATCAATAGCTATTGCTGCCAGACTTATTGTAACACTGGACTAGAGTAAAACAAATGGTTATCTCAACAGACACTACTGAAAATCACTAATCATAAAAAATATTGGGAACCCATGAAACCTTTTTACTAAGACATGACTGAAAAGAAAGAAGAAAATATTGAGAAGTACTGTATATAACCATGGCGGCCTATGAGTGAACGGGTTTTGGGAGTGAACTATAACATTGATTGTATACCACCATTTTATAGCTGACGCCAACATTAATCTTATAAAGCCAACATGTTAAACTGTCCTATAGCTTTTCTTTTTACATTTTGATAAGTCTGTACTTGCCTTCAAATATTTTTGGACAAATTCATATTTGTATTTTATAGGTTATCTTTTTGTTCTTATCTTTCTTACTTTTTTGTGATTTTTAATGTGGAACGATTTTAATGCTGAATGCTGAACAATTCTAGCCTGGGTTTTCCCATGCTGCCTTACGCGCACGGTTTTATTCACGCTGCTAGGCAGCCTGGATTCTATGGACTTTGTTTTCACCTCAACAAAGGAACCAATCACAGAACAGAGGGAGGGCAGCAAGACGATGACGACACACCGAAGCCGTTATGAGCTACGTATAGACGCATTTGATAGATAATCAAATGCGTCTGTACAATAAACGGCTCTGGGCATTCGCAAACCACGTTTCAAATACAAGAAAATGAATGTCTAGTTTCCAGACCCCATCTCAATGAGAGATGAGATGGGGTTTGGCGTTAGCCAGGCTAAAACAATTCTGCACTTGCTGTACTTACCAAGTTTTTGGCAAGTTATCATATGTCTTCTATGGGTTATTTAACTTTTCCTTAAATTAATCTTATTGATGATTATGACGCGTGTTATGGTGACATTAATGTCCATCTTAATTTGTTGATGTCAAAACCGGCTTGTATGTCGCCTTGGATAAATGTGTCTGCCAAATAAAGTAAAAAGTAAAGTAGTCAGTCTTCCTTTTAAAACCTTTAGTGTGACTAGGAGTACCCTTAGCAGTAACATAAAAAGCTTTGTGAATATGGTCATCTATAGTCAAAAACATGTTAAAGTGCCTTCAGAAATGTCCTATTGGCTTTAACTTGAGAAAAATTGTTTCAGTGCCCTCTAAAGCATACAGTCTATGCTCTAAAGTGCCACTTCAAACAATAAGTCTGAAGACCATGTCTTAATGAGTCTTCATGATGCCTTTCTAATGTTGTAAACATAATGCAACACCCTATATGTGTGCCCTTCCATTTAATTTATATAAGGGTGCCATTATGGAGTTCCCTCTCTGCTGCCCCTGCATAACAGTGTTCCAAAGGGTGTCATTTCCAGTACAGAATGCAGTGGAATGCAGCCCTGTATATTGTACTACATGAGAAAGCATAGAAGTGCCAATGTAGGTGCCCCTCTAATGGATAAAATGTGATGCAGTGAAGTAAAGAGTATCCCACTTAGGGTAAAGGGTGTCCCACTTACATCAATTTTGATTTGCATTGAACTCAATGAGCATCAAACCAGCTAATAGGCTAACTGAAAAACACACCATGCCAATCTCTAGGTATGGTGAAGGGTATGTGATGATGTGGGGCTATTTTAATTCCAAAGGCCAAGGGAACTTTATCAGGATGCATAGTATCCTGGATCCATGAAATAAGTGCCCTTTACAAATAAAACATCTGCCTGCCTCTATGGGAATTTAGCATAGGGGTTAAATATGTATTGCCCCTGTAATTTAAGGAAGAACATTTATTTATTTACGATACATTCTTCATTCACTAAGAACATTGTTCTTTCTCTGGTGTCCTTAAAGGTTGGATTTTTACTCAATTTTTACTCATTTTACTCATTTCAATTAAGGCATAAAGATTAATTTCTAACAGATCATTTAATATTCCTCTTTTAGTCAAATTTAGCATGGGTTCAAATAATTATTCTCCCCACTGTATCTTGGTAATCATGGTACCTATGTTTGGGCTCTGATTTAAAGGCACACTATGAGAGATTTATGAAGCCAATTTGATGGTAAACAAACTATAGGCGAATCGTATACATCATAGATGTAGCGAGTCCCTACCGAGAAAACCAGCCATGCAACTTCCAAGAATGGAGACCAACCAAATCTCGCGAGAATCGTGAAACATAACCTTGTCAGTAGATACAGCTCTTTGGAGATAGTTTTTGTTGTTGTTAATACTTTACCTCCACGTCAAAAGCATTTGCATTGTGTACAGGAGGAATACGTCACGAGAAGTTTGCTATTTACAATAGCAGAGTAACATATAAATACAATGCAACTCTAGAGGGAGCTCTACACCCACCAAAAATACCTAAACCTGCGTAGTATATGAACAGCTACCTAGGTCAGTGTTCTTACCCTAACTCCAGATAGGAAAGGTGTACTGTATTACAGAAGTGTCAGGTCACCAAAATCCTAAATAAACATGTACAATACAGTCCACGGTAGAAATATCATGATGAATGGAATTGTTAAAGAATGATAGAGTGGGGGCTTAACCACCAATGTTCAACTCAAAGTTGAAACTGCAAATACTTTCAGAAATTCATGCTGAGTTTGCACTATTGCGCTTCTTTCTAAACACCTTTCAGACTCTTGTTGGACATATCACAGCTCTTGGGGGCTCTCTGGTGGCCACCAGGGCCCTAAGCAGGTGCTCAGTTCACTTATTCATCAGGCCGACTGCTGAGGGCGAGAACTGTTGAAATCCATTTCCTGTTGACAATGCTAAACCCACACTCATTTCCTGTCTACTCTATCATACTGTCAATAAAAGACAGACAATAAAGTAAGAGATAATGTATAGAACGCCAGTCATTATGGGGAAAATAAGTCCCGACAGGGCGAACCGGACCCCGACGCGCCAGCGGAGGTGTCTTGTTTCGCCCTGAAGGGACTTATTTTCCCATAATGACCGGCGTTCTATACATTATCCCTTACTTAAATGCAGTAGTGCCGCGGTATAGACATAAAATGTATGGCATAGTGCAAAAACTACTTTCTGAGCACTAACCTGACTGAAACAGGTATCCTCACCTGTATGTGTAACCTGCATTGCAGAAACTGTTTAACCTCCAGAATTATTGGCACCTCTGCTAAAGTTGACTAAAAACCTGTATCATACATAATCTGTTGGTGATTTATTGTAAACTCACAATGAAAAAAAAAATAGGAAAAATCCAAATTTATTCTGAGAAAAAGGAAAATCTACAAGGAAGTTTATTGTCACATGCATATTGTTACTGGAAGTAAGAAATGCAGTGAAATTATGGTGTCAGCCTATTTGTGCAAAGTGGGGGGGTAAAAAGTGCAGTAGAAGAGGGGTTTAGTAGATTAAGTGGCAAGGGCTGCATAAGAAAGGTGGGGGAGGATTGGAATTGGGGGGGGGGGGGGGCACCAACAAGGAGCACCCAAGAGCAACAGGGGCAAGGAAAAACTCCCTTACCAAGGAAGAAACCTTGGGCAGATCCACAGCTCAAGGGGCTAACCCAACTGCCAGGGGTCTTGGTGTGTGTGTTGGGGGGATGACAGGGGAGATGGGATAGTGTGCTGTGTATGTGGGGAGAGGGCAGTGTGCAATATGTGTGTTGGAGAAGCTTCCTCATGAGACAATGTGCTGTGTATTGGGGGGGGGGGGGGGGGCAGTGTGCTGTAAGTATGTTGGGGATGTGTGTTGGAGAAGCTTCCTGATGAAATAATGTGCTGTGTATGTAGGGGAGAGGGGGGGGCAGTGTACTGCAAGTATGGTGAAGGGACTTACTATTGCAAGCAGATTACTGTATGTATGATGTATGTGAGTGATGAAGATGTGCGTGTGGGCGGGAGGGGAGTGTAGCAGTGACTGTGTGTGTGTGTGTGTGTGTGTGTGTAGTGTGTGTGTGTGGGTAGGTGGGGGCAGTGTGCTGTAAGTATGTAGAGGATGTGTGTTGAAGAAGATCCTGAAGACAATGTGCTGTGTATGTAGGGAGGGGGGGGCAGTGTGCAGCAAGTAGAGGAGGCTTACTGTAGCAAGCAGTGTGCTGTATGTATGTGAGGTAATGACAGTGATGATGTAAGTGTGTGTGTTTTTTGTGTGTGTGTTGGGGATGGGGGTGGGGTGGGGGCAGAAAGGCCAGGCAATCAAGGACATGGGTAGATGGAGGAGAAATCAAAAATAATAAATAAAAAGTTCTATGGAGATATCTCATAAAGAAATAAATATTTTTAACAAAATCAAGTCACTCACAATTATTGGCACCCCTACTTATACAGTAATACCTTCTTAAGCCTCCCTTTGCCAATAAAACAGCTTGTAATATTCTCCTGACACCCCATAAAGTTGCAGAATACAAAGCAAGTGATTTAAGGCCGTTCGTCTTTACCAAATCTCCCCAGATTCCTAGGTCCACACTTGTGCATTCTCCTCTTTGACTCACCCCACTGTTTTTCTATGGAGTTTAGATCAGGGGACTGAGATGGCAATGGCCGAAGCTTGATTTTGTGTTCAGTAAACCATATTTGTTTTGATCTGGACGTTTACTTTGGTTCATTGACCTGGTAAATGATCCAATCATGACCAACTTTTAATGTCTTAATAAAAACAGCCCCACAATAGCACATCCCCTCCACCATAATTCTCATTAGGTATGGGGTTCTTTTCAGTATAGTACTATGTACTCCAAACACACCTAAAGTGTTTCTAGCTAACGAGCGCAATTTTCATTTCATCTGACAATAGACCACACAGACAAAGTCACTGTACCATTCAGTAACTCCTGCCGTTTACATTGGTTACTTAATGACTGGACAGGCCTTTACCTGGCATTACCAATTATTAACAGTGAGGTCACATTTGAAGATTTTTTGGGGCACTTGGTGACCTCAAGATGATACCTTTTTCTGTAACTTTCAAACAGTGGTTCTTATGGAATTTTTTCCCTATCTTGCCATCCTCCATAATGTGCGTGGGGGAAAGATAACCTTGGGTCTTTGTCCAAGCATGTTTGTCACATTTCCAGTTGATTACAACCCGTTAATCATTGTTTTAACTGTAAATATAGGCATTTTCAACAAAGTACCTAGTTTTTATAGACATCCCCTGACTTACAAATGTCAACACACTTTGTTTTTATTTAGATTTAGTGTATTCTCTTGTCTTTCCAATGTTGAAAAATGACTAGAGGATTTAGCCTCTGTGTCACTTTATTTTCATACATTAGTGAAAAAGAAAGTCATAAACTACTTCTGAAAGTTCAAAGACACTCTAATTAACTTAAATAAGATGAAATTAGATAGGAAAATGCTTCTGTTAGATTTTGTATATAAGACTTTTCTAGGGGTACCAATATTTGTGAGTAATGTGTTTTTGTTAAAAATATTTATTTCTTTATGAGAAAGAAATTCCTTTTTCTCAGAATAAATTTGCTGGATTTTTCCTTATTGTTTTCATTGAGAGATATCAATAAATCACCAACGGGTTATTTTTTATAACTGTTTTTATTCAACCAAAGGTGCCAATAATTCCGGAGGGAACTGTATATAACCAAGTGTTATTAATGTAATTGAGATCAAAAATATAGTAAACAATAAACTATTGTTTTTAGACAAATTTGCTTGTTTTAAGTTCAAGTATGCTTAGATTTGTGATGATTTGTCTTTTGTTTGGAGGGCCATTTTTAGCAATGTGTCAGCCTACGCTGTGGGAGTTTGCTCGACAACCGCTAAGTGTCTCCAGCCTGCTAGCAGGAGATTGAAGGAGCATTGGAGATTTATATATGTATCATATACAAACAAACTGAAGTTTAAGTCCCGTGAGGGAAATTGGGTCTCTGCATTTATCCCAATCCGTGAATTAGTGAAACACACTCAGCACATAGTGAACACACAGTGAGGTGAAGCACACTAATCCCGGCGCAGTGAGCTGCCTGCAACAACAGTGACGCTCGGGGAGCAGTGAGGGGTTAGGTGCCTTGCTTAAGGGCACTTCAGCCATGCCTACTGGTCGGGGTTCGAACCGGCAACCCTCCGATTACAAGTCCGAAGCGCTAACCAGTAGGCCACGGCTGCCCCAATGGAGCTGTATCCATACAAACTCACATCCACAGCTTACAATGAAATGAAATGCAGACAACTGAGAAACTAAATGCAGGGTTCTTCCATCCTTTACAAACCGCAAAGATCTACAAAAAATATCAAAGTCATTCCTCCAAAGAGCACTGAAGTGGGTCTTTAGTCCTTCAGTCCTCCATCAGGGAAGTGTGGCTTCAGGACAGGGTTTGTCCCAGAGTTCCTCTCTGTCTTTCTGGCGGTCTGACTAGCTGGTTATCATTTTCAGGAGCTCAGATGTCTCAAAACGTGTATAGTTTTGTTTTTATTCATTCTCCATTTTATTCTTATAAAGAAAAGTTGACATTGAAAAATTCCCATTTTGTCTATACTGTCATTTGTCTATATTTTGTATATCACATTGCACTTTTCTGATTTTTTGCAGTTTTTGTTAGACGCAAACTGCATTTCATTGTCTTCATTCTTGTACTCTGTACAATGAAAAGAGTTGAATTTAATCTAATCTAATGTGGTGTTAAAACAACACAATGTAGGAATTCAACTCAACTCTGTACAGAGTACCTATTTGGAGCTAAGGAGGTGCCCAATGTACAGGGTACACATTTAGAGCTAAGGTGCCCAATGTACAGGGTACGCATTTAGAGCTAAGGAGGTGCCCAACTCACAGAGAGCTGATGAAAAGGGTCATATTCTAGGCCGAAAAACCAAAGCTACATAGCAGGTGCTCCGGATGCACATCGGTATTGACAATATTCTGAAACAATATTTTGCCTGTTATAAGTCTGTGTGTCATCAAATTGAGTTTGAAACTGTTGTTTTAAGGTGAAAGGAACTTACTAGAACTTACCAGTTACTTAGCTAAATTCCAGTGGACTTGATTTAAACATCATCAACACTGTTGCCTGAATATTCGGTCTAATTTGTCCAAATTCTTTCACCTTTGGTGTATGAGTTTGAAACAAAATAAGATGCATTTTGCCATTTTGATTTATTTTATTTCATCAAGTCAGTGGATATAATCAGCAAGACACACAAAAAGGCAATCAGGGAGTATTTTGAATATCCATATATTCATCTGCTAGGCTGCACATGGCGATTAAGCACATTGTGCAAGAGGCATCCAATTCCTGGGATCATGTCCCTGGTATCCTAACTTAATACCAATCAATTCAAAGAACAATTTAATTATTTCACTGGAACAAATAATATGTCTTCTTGAAATACAACTCCATGACCAACAAAAGTAATTGCAAATACTTTCATATGTTACACATTTTATTGAGTTCCCTTACTGTGAAACTGCAAAGGTGACGTGTCTGTGACATTATGTGAACTCTGCACCTGTGCATAACATTACATAAAATAAAAGACAATGTTCCGTAACCAGAGGAATATTATTTACATAGAGTAACAGCAAAGTATTGATCAGTTGATCAAAAATAAATGGCATAGTAAGTAAACACGTAAGGGATCATGAATCTTAATTGATCAGAAGTACCAGTTCCAGCTTCGATGAACTCCCCTTCCAACCCTGGAGCTCAGGAAAGTCAACAGTCATGTTATCTGGCCCATTCAAAGCTGTCAAAGAAGACCCATGTGTTATTTGGAATTGCTCAATACAGACCCTTTCAACAGTATAAACAAACATGTGTATTCCTAAGACATTTCCAGTAGCACAGAAAGGAACATTGAGCTAATGATAGGGGACAAAGAAAGTTTAAAAATGTATATTTTAAAGGAGACATTTTGTAGAGCATTAAGTTAAAGTGTAATTCATTTTCATTTCAAAGTATCTGCTTTGGTTATCCTCTTGGAGCATATGGAAAGGGTCTAAATGAATAATTTACACCTGTATTACAGTGTGATGAAATGAGTGTAAATGTCTAAGAGCCTCACCTTTTAGCACGCCCACACCATCGACAGGGATGGTATAATTGTGGTCATAACCGCAACTACTTGCAGCATGTCCAAATGAATGGCCAAATGGTCTGGAAGGTTCACCAAAAATTGTTCCAGCACTTGGTGCAAAGCCTGTGGCCGGATTTGAACCAAACCTATTAAAATTTAATGACTGTGGCGGATATGGACGACAACTCTTGGAAATGGTCTCAGGAGTCTTCAGTATGACTGTGTCCATGACCATGAGACCTGTGACTATACAACAAGCAGAGATGATATATGTCAATAATATCTGAGTAACAACTTTCACCTGCTACTTAGCTATTCAGTTACACACAGTTAAAAGCCATGTCGTTCTTCTCAGCACAATATCTATTCAGATTCTCAAGCCATACTCAAGTGCTTTGATATCTGTTTAGTTTTCATGTTACGTAACATGCATGTGTTTTTTTTATAATTCAGTTCGGGCCTGGTGCTTCTTGTACTTGTGCTGTTTACTGGTGTTGCGTGTCCTTGATGTGAGCTTTTGCCTGCTCAACAATAATAACAAAAACAATGCTTGAACATTCTACTGTATTTGGTTCCCAATCAACTTCTTCTGCATTAAGATAACATATGGAATGTTAAAACGGAAGCCTTGTGGGGCCAACTATGATGCTGATAATGAAACTCTGCTGTGCCTGACTTCCACTGTGTCTGTGTGGACACTATTTGTGCCGTCTATTGATCTGTTCCTTTTGCTTTTCTTCATGTAAAAAACGCTGCCTTAGCTCTGTGCTGTGCTGTATAAGCCTTGCCCTGAACATCTGGACTGTTTTTGGACTGTGGCTTTTCTTCATGCCTCCATGATACAAGGATACAAGGAAGTTTATGGTCACATGCATATAGTTACTGGAAGTAAAAAATGCAGTGAAATTATGTCTGGTGTCAGCCTATTTGTGCATTAATGGGGGGGGGGGGGGGTAAAAAGTGCAGTAGAAGAGGGGTTTAGTAGATTAAGTGGCAAGGGCTGCATAAAAAAGGTGGGGGAGGATTGGGATTAGGTGGGGGGCACCAACAAGGAGCACCCAAGAGCAACAGGGGCAAGGAAAAACTCCCTTACCAAGGAGGAAACCTTGGGCAGATCCACGGCCATGAAAGGACTAAATTAAATTCTGATCAGCTCTCTCTGGTCTCTACTTCTCAGTCCAGGTTTGCCTCTGGTGTCATCGGCATGTAATATCGTTTAAAAAAAATAAAAAAATAAAAAAACGTACCTTTGAATACTGCCTGGTGAAACTCTTTTGTTTTCTCTCTCAGAGATGGAGACACTGATTTCATTACTTCATGGAAGGAGAACTGGGATTCAAAAGTCACCTTGGGAAGGGTCTCAGCCACAGTTGAGGAAGTGAAGTGTGATTGGAAACTCTACATGAACACAAAGGGACAGAACTCACAAAAGTCTGCAGGGGACAATATACTGTTTTAAAGAGAGCAAGCCTGGCAACCAGAAAACCAATCAACTTAGCCAGGAGTCTCCATAAATGAACAAAAGACTGGTTAAGGTACCTGAATGAAATCAATGGGGTCCTCTATTGGCTGAAGTTTCTCCATCTCAGCATTTCTGCTCTTCAGTTTAGTGATCTCCAACTCCAGCTGCTCCAGGAGTCCTTCAGCTCGACTCACCTCTGCCCTCTCCTGAGCTCTGATCGACTCGGTCACCTCAGAGCGCTTCTGCATGAAGCTGATCAGCTCAGTGAAGATGTGATCAGTGTACTCAACAGCTTCCTGTGCAGAGGCCTGATGGGAGATGGGGAGGCTCATCTTGTCTTATCTTGTTTTCAACTATTGTAGTTGCACTGTAATTCTATATTTTATTATATTATAAATATTATTTTCTAAATTCTATAGGGAGCAAAAAAACACATTCACATGTGAAACACATTCACACATACTTACGAAATATGCATTAAGATACACATGAAATAGTTACATTTCTACATATGAAAAGTGTGCATATGCATGTATGAGACACATTGACACACACACACACATGATGCATACGAAATGCTCATACATGACCCCCACACACAGTATAATGCTCTTTCAGACATATGAGGCACATTCACATACAGGCACACAAACAACACAGCACAACGTGTTACAAATACGTCGTTTACAGCAGCCATGTTTCAGTCATCAGTCACCTGCAGTGACTTCAGAGCCTGTTTAACCTCCTCCACCTCCTTCTCCCTCTGCTGGATCTGACTGGGGATATCTCCCTTCAACTTCACCAGCTGCTTCTGTGGACGCATGCACATCCCATACCTTTAGAGAACATTTACGCAAAGTACAAAGACAACCATACGCAAAATATTGATCAAAGCCTTTAGATTCATCGCTATTCTCAATCTGTTCAATTCAATAAACCAAATAAGGTACCACATTTAAAGGGACACCAGGCAAGCCTGATGCTTTTTCTCTACGAAACTCCCCCTCGCTCGGTCTGAAGCTCTTTTCCTTTTCTTTGCATCTTCCGTCAAGGGTTTTCGCTGCTTCTTCGCCGTCTCTGCCATTATACACACGTTTGCAACAATCGCTAGCGTTTCGTTAGCCTCCCTCTGTGCTGTGGATGCAGGATGGAAACTGAAACTGCTTCGGTCGTCGGGTACGATACACTGAACTTGCAAGCGGGATATTCTTCCTACAGGAAGTAGGGGCGGGCGAGAGAGTCTTCATTCGCCCTGTAATGAGTCATTTAACCATATACCGACTTACGAAGATGAGTAATTAACACGAAAACGTTGCCTGGTGTCCCTTTAATGATTGGCATAGTCTGAATGCACAACAAATTTGCTTGTTGACTAACTTTGTCCACCATTAGGTCCCAAAGTATGTGTGTGGTCGTATGTAAGAGAGACTGACCCAACCTGTTTCTCAGTCCGTTCGGCAGCAGCTGAGACAGTCTTATGCCCGTTGTGGTCGTCCATGGAACAGAGCATACAGATTAACTGCTGGTCTGTGCGACAAAACAACTCAATAATCCTGTCGTGCTGAGTGCAGATCCTGTCTTGTAGCTGCGAGGTGGCATTCACCAGCTTGTGCTTGCTTAGACGAGGCACTTCATAGTGAGGCTGGATGTGAACTTCACAATAGGAAAGCAGACATGAAAGACACGACTTGATGGCTTTATGTTTTATCCCAGTGCAGAAATCACACTCCACATCGCCTGGTTTGGCGTCAGAAGAAACTGTGACATTAGATCGGAGTTCTGTCTTCTTTAGTTTCTCTAACATATCAACCATCATTGTGTTTTTATAAAGAACAGGCCTTGGAGTGAAAGTCTCTCTGCACTGGGGGCAGCTGTAAACACCCTTCTGGTCTTCTTGATCCCAGCAGCCTGTAATGCAGTTCAGACAGAAACTGTGTCCACAAGGAATAGTCACCGGGTCCTTTAGTAGATCCAGACATATAGAACAGTTGAACTCATCCTGAAACATTGAAGCAGTCGCCATTTCTCCTTATAAACAAACACTTGCGATGGCTGCAAGCAAAGCTAAATAGGTTTCGTTTCATCAGAAGTGGGAGTTGGTTAGTGTTTGTTTCTTCCTGGTTCTGTGTGGACACAAACCTTAAAGGCACAGAGCAAGATGGCAGAATTCTACAGAAAAAAGTTCTACAAGATGGCAGAATTCTACAGAGAAGAGACATTTCAGATATGCAACACAGTCAAATAATCTGTTTGATTATAACAACAACAAGAATATAGACTCCTATATGATTTAATATAAATAATAATTACACACTTTTTGGAATATAACAACAGCAAGCAGTAAAATAGTCACATACTTCATTTTTTGAATACTTAATTTTCTAAGTTTTTTCCTTTTAATCAGATAATGTTTTGTTGCTATTATGGTGCTTGTGAGGGACAGAGGCGACCACCCCACGTTTAGGGAGGTGCACCACTGGATTAGGTGGTGTTGAGGTAAGGCAGGAGACAGCAGTTCCGTTCAAAAATATAATCATTTATTGTCCATAAACAAACAGGCAAATCCAGGAGCACAATTGGAGTCCAAACATGAAATGCAGGGTTCTTCAGTCTACAAACATATACCGTGCCATAAAACTAGATCTTAGACCGTGCGTACTCTCAAATCCATGCCAACGCTCAGATTTATAAAAACCGTCTTTGACGTGGAAAAGTGCTTATCTCCACGTCAGGTTCAAACTTGACGTACGACCATTTCCTTGTGGTAATGCCTGTGTACTGCAAGTAATCTGAGGTCTAACGGTGTGTTTCCGCACAACGAAATTTCGCGTCGCTCTCATTGAGGTTGAATGGAGACGAAATTCGCCCTAGTTGGCAGGCAGCCTGGAGACCATGGAGCAAATTTTCGCCTGAGATAGGGGACCAATCACAGAACAAGGGGGAAAGCAAGACGATGGTGAGCTATGCACAGACGCATTTGATAGACATCCGTGGCACCCAATAAACTGGGCATTCTGGGCATTTTTTTCAAATACGAGAAAATTAACGTTTGGTTCCCAGACCACATTTCATTGAGAAGTGGTGGCGCTAGCCAGGCTAGGCACTTGTATCAACACGAATTGTGGTTTATATGCCACACGAACTTAGTCAGAGCACATACACCACTAAATAGACCACTATATATGTTAGTTTAAGCACTCGATCTTTTTAGCTAGCTGACAGGCGAAATGCTAGTATTTTAGGACATTGGATTGCATTGTAAACCTAGCTAGACAGCTAGGCTACATGCTGCAACACAGGTATGAAATATATTATGTCTTATTGACCTTGTTGTTTCTATGAACATGAATTGTTGTTTATAGGCAACATAGTCTTAGTCGAGTCATAAAGACCCCTGGATATCTTCATTAAGTACTTAAACGTTTGAATTAGCTGATTAGCCTAATTAGCTCGCTTGCCACCACTGGCTAGACACTGCAGTCAAAAGGTTAGCGGTTTCGCCGTCACGCCCCCGAGGCGAAATTTCGCTGGCCGAAAATCGCGAGGTGTTTCGCTGTGTGGAAACACACCGTAAGTGCGATCAAAATTCCAAGACCAATGATCTCATGTCTTTCTTTGCCATATGCATGATCAATATCAGAAGATTTTTAAAGCGGAGTGTCTATTCGTACCCCTGGTACGAATAGCCTTGGCCACAAAACTGGGCTATTCACACCCTGTTACATAACAACAAAAACATGTTGCTCGCGTGCCCAAAAAACATGGCCGACATTCGTTTTTTCGTCAGCAGAAAGTGAAGAATTCTGAACGGTTTCAGTACTAATATCTGTTCAAATTAAAATTGAGATGGAAAAGTTGTGTTTTATTTTCATAATCTTTGTTCAGTGAACACATACAACCGTCAGTTTGTTAGCTAACAGAAATTTTGTGAATATGACGTTCCGGCCTATAAACTATAAGTTCACCTGCAAACCTCATCATTGTGTGGAAGCAGATAGTGCAGTGGTAACAGGCAAGGGCCGGCACGTGGGAGACCGAGGTTCGATTCCGATTGTGCGATGCGTTTTGACAAAGTGAGTGTGCTTTGTGTACTGTGTAGGGCAGTTACATGAGTGGCATCAGCTAGGCCTATACAATGTTTTCAATATATAATTTTACATAGGCTACAGCTTTTTTTTTTTTTTTTTGTGGGCAGCCGTGGCCCACTGGTTAGCACTCTGGAATTGTAACCAGAGGGTTGCCGGTTCGAGCCCCGACCAGTTGGCCGTGGCTGAAGTGCCCTTGAGCAAGGCACCTAACCCCTCACTGCTCCCCGAGCGCCGCCGTTGTAGCAGGTAGCTCACTGCGCTGGGATTAGTGTGTGCTTCACCTCACTGTGTGTTCACTGTGTGCTGAGTGTGTTTCACTAATTCACTGATTGGGTTAAATGCAGAGACCAAATTTCCCTCACGGGATCAAAAAAGTAAATATACTTATACTTTTAGGCCATTGATTTCATTAAAACATATGCTAATGATATTGATGAGGGGGTGTTTACAAGGCGGAGACCTAAAACCATCCGGCTGCGCACAAGTTGACGTTCATTTGTGATTTATAATGGGCACATCTGGAAGGGTGACGTACGCACGTTTTTTTGTGCGTACGTTCGTGTTCTCTGAATCACACGTACGATCATTTCAGAAATGATCTAAGGGCCCGTCCACACGGAGACGCTTTTTAGATTAAACGCAGAGGTTTTGCTTCGTCTTGGCCGAGCGTCCAAACGAATCCTGTAAACGCACTGCCCGAAACCGCACTTTTCTGAAACCTGGTCCCAGAGTGGAGAAATCTGAAACCGTAGCCCGTTTGAATTCATTTAGACAGCGAAACCGCACATCCTGCTTGCGTATCGATGATGTCATCGCCACACCTCAGCTGCCCTGGACTTGCACTTATAGTATTGCCTAACAATACTAGTTTTCATACATGACATTACCTACGATTACACTCCGTAAGATAAATATCACAACTGGTGCTGCGCAGCGCCGATAGCTTATGACTTGGTGGACTGAACACTTTTTTCCCGGTGTTTTTTTAATGCATTCTAGCTACTGTCAGTGACGCGAGAGAACTTAAGTTATTAGGAAAGTGCGGTGTAAGTTTAGGCTACATTAATTTGTGCGTAGTGCCAGTGTCATTCATTTATTTTACATGTCTTACAACATATATACATGCATTCAGTTGAGTGAAATCAGATATAAGCACACAAAGACGCTTAGAACTCACGTTAAGCCGATGGTAGCACACTGAATGCAAATGCGCGATTTGATGCAGGCAAACGTATTGACTGTTACTAACGAAGGTTTTATAGCAATATTATAAATGTGGCGACAGAATAGCCTAGAACTTGGGTAAGCCTTGCGTTTAGTAGCCTAATTGTGGTGATAGCCTAAACTAATGTGAATCACGGACTATCCTACAACCAAAGAAAGTAAAGGTGATTAGTAGGCCTACCTGCGTTAGCCAAATAAAGGACGGGACTGCACCCTTCACAAACCGTAAAATAAAGTTTATTAGTTTTACAGTTGACTACAGTTGACAGTTCCCCATCAGTCCACACAAACAATTCTGGTTTCCTTACACTAGCCATTTCGTCATAGCCTATTCTGTCTGTTTGTAAAGCACAAACTTTGGTCAATTTCTGTAAAGAAACAGTGCCACCTATAGGCCTGGGGTATGAAGTAACGTGTTGAGTCATGTTGAGATGGATCCGTTTGGACGCAAATATTCTTGATGCGGTTTCAGGGAAGACGGAGGGAAAAAAGATCGGTTTCGTATGTGTGGACTAGCCCTAAGATCAAATGAAGGATGGTTTCTACGCAACACTTTTATAAATGAGGCCCCAGGAACCTACTCTTTCTAGGCTCCCTGTTCAAACAAGGCGACCTTGTAACTTTGGACCTCACTTAATCCTTGCCTTGCAAGGTTAACTTTACACTTAAACAAACATTACACTCTACGACTTCCCTGATTTCTGGACCTCAAGCTCTTCTGTGTGTCTTCCTGGTTCTGCTGTTTCCTGTCTATCGTGTCTCTCTTGTGTGAAATAAGCCTGCCTTTTAAATAGACTAGGCAATTACCCCAATCAGTATGTTGGGCTAAACCATTGTAGAGGGATGAAGGTCTTATGCCCACACAGCTAAAATCTCCCAGTATAGACACATACATACACAGCAATAAAACAAACTGAGTGCAGGTGAGTGTGTTTCACTGCAGTCCACGTATGGCACAAGGCAGTTTTTCAAACGTTTGTCATAGGGGAAAAGGAGAGGACTACTTTTTCACAGTGCTATAATGTACTACATGTTGAATTATATTTGTAATCCTTCCTGGTTCTATGTGGTTAAGTTTAATACACTCTATCTAAGTCAGTTTCAGAAAACTATCGTGTCATAAAAAGAAAGAAAATGTGTCCACTGCCAGACCATAAAAAAAAAAACTTCCAAAGTAAGAAGCCATGGTTAGTTATGCAAAGCACTACCAAGACCACTAATTGACTGGAGAAGTATTCTGTTAGTGGGCCTCTACCTCAGTATGTGCTGTAAGTCATGTGATGACTGATCCCTAACCACCACACTACATCCTGTTTAGGGTTGGATGGATGAGTTGACTAAAATGGCTGCTGGGGCTAACAGGATGAGCCAACAGTATGGAATCTATTGTCACAATTACTCCTCAGTGTGATCAGATACATTAAATCACTATAGTGCATATTAAGAATTTGGGATTTTATTATTGTAAATGTAAATGCAAAATCACCATTACAAGGGACTGTTTTGCATTCAATAATTTTATTAGGAATGTTTCATAAAGCAAGTAGCCTGGAAAATCCAGACCCTGATAATCTAGAAAGATTAAGGGTCTGGCAAAAAGCAATGTAATGGCCCAACTCGAGGGGCGGCAACAAGCATGCATTTAAAAATCTCACTGCACGCAATTGGATAACACTAGACCATGTTTACTCTGAATGATTTCGGACTTCGATGCAACCGGATAACACTACGACCAATGTGTACTGTCCTCCAACGTTGCAGCGCTGTCTTTATCAGTTTAGCTGGTTCCCCGGAATGTTGGGGAAAAAGTAACGTGCATCATTGCTCTTTGCCAGAGTGTCTCGCAGAGACAATTCCATTGTGCTCTCGCGAGAACTCTGGATTTCCAGGGTATAAAGCAAGAGCAATAATATGGAAAGCCTATGCTTATTTGACTGATAAACACCAAGAATAGCAAATGGTTACATATACAGTAAAATGCATTCTTTTTTACCTTCCCTTGCAATACACATCACATGAAAATAAATTCAAGAGCAACTTAAACAAAATCAACTAAAAAAGACTAGAGATTTCTACAACTGTTTCACATTACATTAATAAATGAGGATGGTTTGTAACAAAAGGTACATAAAGTACTAGTAAAGCATTTGCCCAGGGATGCTGTGGTTTTGTCAAAAATAAATGTCATTGTAGAACACATGCAACTATACTGTAAGTGATTCTGATTTTTAATGTATTGCTAATACCAGTTCCAGCTCAGATGAACTTCCCTTCCAGCCAGAGTGGTCAGGGAAGTTAACAGTCATCGAATCTGTCCCTGTCAAATCTGAAAGGATCAATGAGTCATTGGAATTGCACATTATCTACTTCCTCTGCATTAAGATAACATATGGAATGTTAAAACGGAAGCCTTGTGGGGCCAACTATGATGCTGATAATGGAACTCTCTTGAAAGGGTCCATAAGGGCCTTACCTGATACCACACCCACACCACCAACACGCAACACCCATGTGACAACTGTGGCTGTACCCACATGTGCTTGTGAAAGAGCCGACATATGAACAATTCTTCATAATAGTCTCAGGAGTCTTCAGTTTGACCATGTCTCCCTTTATGAAGCCTGTGACTAAAAAAGGAACAGAGACATTCATGTGTGAATAAGGTCTGATTAACAGAGACCTTCTCTGCTGCTGTCTCCTGCTACTGGGACGTTGCTAATCCGCATGTCAAACAAGTTCCTCATCACCTGCAGTTACCTACAGTTACAAGCCATACCATGCTAAGCCATCCTGACCATACTATCTCTTCAGATACCTACAACTGAAGACACAAATTAATTTCAAGTGTAAACAGCCCCTGAGGGGCTAAACTGGATTGTTTTTGCTCATATCCTCCTCCTGCCAATACGTCAACCAACCATGGATTACTTGCTCGTCTTTTTTTATAGTGCCTCTTGGGACCAGGAGGGCCTTGCCCACACCTACCTTTAAGTACTTCCTGGTGGAACTCTTTTCTTTTCTCCCTTAGAGATGGGATAACTGCTTTCATTATTTCACTGAAGGAGAACCCTGATTCAAAAGTGACCTCAGGAAAATCCTCAGATGTAGAAGCGAGATGTAATTTGAAACTGCAGGAAAACAAAGGGACAGAAATTAGACCATAAGGATCACACTCCCAGGCCAAATCTGATGTTTTTGACTTGATTTTTTGACTTGATCGAATGGTGTTAAAATAGTGTGAACAGTGAAAGTCACATGAAATCTGCCATTTTCAATTCTGATTTAGGCCACTTTCATATGTGGTTTGATGTTGGCAATACAACATGCAAACTGAACAATTATTGGAATTCATGCAACTTTAATTTTCTCGATTGACATTCATCAGAATTTTGCGCTGGTAGAATTCCAAACATTTCACTGGAGCACCAAAGAAGTTTGGAGCTCGCTCTATGATGCATGTTATCACTCTGTCAGTCAGTCATTTTTGGGGCAGCCGTGGCCTACTGGTTAGCGCTTCGGACTTGTAACCGGAGGGTTGCCGATTCGAACCCCGACCAGTAGGCACGGCTGAAGTGCCCTTGAGCAAGGCACCTAACCCCTCACTGCTCTCCGAGCGCCGCTGTTGTTGCAGGCAGCTCGCTGCGCCGGGACAAGTGTGTGCTTCACCTCACTGTGTGCTGTGTGTTTCACTAATTCACGGATTGGAATAAATGCAGAGACCAAATTTCCCTAATGGGATCAAAAGAGTATATATACTTATACTTAGTTGGGTTGGGTGCATGTTGTATGTGTGTTAGTTTGTTATTGCTTTGCACATACGGATCAGTTCAGGATCTATCACCAGTCCTCACTGGGGTAGGAATCTGACATTCGCTAAATTTAATTAAAAAAATGTGAACCACAGAAAAAAATGGATTTGAGCAACAAAAAAATAAAAAACAGAATTGAGCGGTGTGAACCTAGCCTTGTTGAGGACAGGGGGCGGTGGTAGCGTAGTGGTTAAGGAGCTGGGCTAGCCTATAGTAGCCTGTAGGGTGGTGGTAGCGTAGTGGTTAAGGAGCTGGGCTAGCCTATAGTAGCCTAAAAAGTTGTGGGTTCAATTCCCAGATCTCACCTGGGAAATCCTTGAGCGAGGCACTTTAACCCCAAGTTGCTCTGGGGACAATGGCTTTTGTAATATAATTGACAAATGTAAGTCCAGAAGAGAAGTGTCTGCTAAATTAATGAAATGTAAATGTAAAAAGGTGCCGTCAACATCTGGGACTTCCGACCAGTGGTCCATCCATTGCAGCTACCTGTAGGAAATCAACGGGGTCCTCTATTGGCTGAAGTTTCTCCATCTCAGCATCTCTGCTCTTCAGTTTGCTCCAGCTGCAGCTCCTGCAGCTGCTCCAGGAGTCCTTCAGCTCGACTCACCTCTGCCCTCTCCTGAGCTCTGATCGACTTCATCACCTCAGAGTGCTTTTGCTCCATGAAGCTGATCAGCTCAATGAACATCCTCTCAGTGTTCTTAACAGCTTCCTGTGCAGAGGCCTGATGGGGGATACAGAGACTTGTGTCAGCTAATTTCCAGTTATTTTCAAGGGGGGATGGGAGAATGCCTGCTTGAGGATGAATGTTTGTTCATCCACTCCTCCCGCACAGTTCGGGACTACTTCAAGAATCTCCATAGAGTGCTGCTGTTCACTGAGTGTTTGACTAGGATCCTTATCACTGAATTACACATTTTTGAAACTGGGAAAGTCTTTCAGCTAAAACTCTTATCTTTTTTCTGACCCATGGGTTATATGTAAGTGTGTCATGTCATCCTGGATGAGATTTTGAACTGCTTTGCAATTGTCTATTAAAGGCAATCTTTGTAAACATGTCTGAGTGCAGTTTGTGGAAAGATCCTCATTACTCTAGCCTGACGAGCCAGACCCACATTAAAATGTAGGGTCTGGGCACTCACCGTTCGCAGTGCTCAGTCCGAGGGGCGGGATAATCGGTTGTCTTTCAAATTCCCTCTGCACGCAATAGGACAGCGCTATGAGTCCCATGCATTTCCCACCAGCCGAGCTAGATGACTAGTTCAAACTTTTGCCAACTTAATAAAAGCTTAACTCGTGTCACACTGTTCGCCAACAGCAACATCCATCTTATTTGTTTTCAAGTAGCAGGGAATTCAAGCCAAACCGTTGCAACTCTGCCATCAATCATTATGTTAAGTCCACCTAACGACTCTATACACGATTTGATTGGCCTGATAGAAGTTTAATTTTTCGAGCTCACAAGCCAACGGAGAGTTGCTAGACTAGCCCTGGCAGCAAATGTAATTTGCTGCCGCTAGGGTGCGTCTAGATTTCTAGGCTATCATTACTCAGTTCACAGAGCACTCCTTGGGGTAAGTGCTATTGTTCCTCGTAATACTATTGCTGTCCTTAGTTGGGCAAAGGGGGATTCTGTGAAGTAGTTGTCCTGTCATTCTGACAGAATAGACAGATCAGGCATAGTCAGAGTGTAACAGCTTGTTCTTTACGACTCGAGAGTTATATCTCTAGTGGGTTTCTCTGAAAAGGTGAATGTTAACTATATTTGGGTGTTAAATCGAGGGGGACTATCGAGCCCTGTGGTCAGGCATTTTGGCCCGGAAAGGAAATAAATGTGTGCGTGCAAAGTTTAGGACGAGGACAAGAATCTCCGCCATAGAGTGCTGCTGTTCACTGGGCGCTTGACTAGTATAATCATTCTACCTTAATTTCCCGACTAAGCCACCGCTTATACATTGATTTTGCAAAATTTCTTCAGCTACATGTATGAGGTTAATACACAGGGGCAGTTAATATGGCATTAATATGGTTTTGTTTCTTTGTGTTTTAATGTGTTAGACTATTACCTTTTTTATGTGTTTTTATTGTTATTTTTTAAACACTTTTGCCCTTTTATGCTTTTATGTAATACAATACAAATCCATTTTTTTCTTGTGTGTTTTACGTTTTCTCTTTTTTAAACTTCACTTTGACTATCATCTATGCTTTTATTTGCTATTCCTGTTTCCTTGTGTTTATGTAATGCCCATTGAATGACCTTTGTGTATGAAATGCGCTATATAAATAGTTATTTTGACTTGACTTGACTCCTAATTTTCTTTACCATAGTATAATGATTAAACAGCTCTGGCAAACAAATAAACACACTGCTAAACATTTAGCCATGTTGAACAATAAACAGTTAATGAGCCATGTTGAAAAGTAAATAAACAAACTGCAAATAAGTGGTTGAACAGTAATGACCTTTAGAGTTAGCAGGGCCTGATGGACCTCTTGCAGCTCCTTCATTCTCTGCTGAATCTGTGTTTGGTTCTCCACCTTCATCCCTATAGCAACTCTGTCTATGGATAGAGGCACACAGACCAACACAATGTACTGTAGGTTATTGTGTTCTGCATTCATCATTTGGGTTATGGTCAATACAACTATCCAGAGGCATCAACCCTAAACTTTAATATTACTTTTCATTTATTCTCTGAATAAAGGTGTGTGTGTGGGGGGGGACTTACCTGCTTCTCGGTCCGTTCTGCGGTAGCTGGGACAGTTTTATGTCCACTGTGGTCGTCCATGGAACACATCATACAGATTAACTGCTGGTCTGTACGACAAAACACCTCAATGATCCTGTTGTGCTGAGAGCAGATCTTCTCCTGTAGCTGTGAGGTGGTATTCACCAGTTTGTGCTTGCTAAAACGAGGCACTTCATAGTGAGGCTGAATATGAACCTCACAATAGAAACCAGACATGTTAGACAGGACTTGATGGCTTTATGTTTTCTCCCAGTGCAGAAATCACACTCCACATCGCCTGGTCCGGCATAGGTAGGAGCCTTAGCCTCAGACTGCAGTTCCGACTTCTTCAGCTTCTCTATAACTTCAGTCAGCATTGTGTTTCTGCGCAGAACAGGCCTTGGAGTGAAGGTCTCCCTGCACTGGGGGCAGCTGTAAACACCCTTCTGGTCTTCTTGATCCCAGCAGCCTGTAATGCAGTTCAAACAGAAACTGTGTCCACAGGGAACAGTTACCGGGTCCTTCAGTAGATCCAGGCATATAGAACAACTGAACTCATCCTGAGACACTGAAGCACTCGCCATTTCTCCTTAGAAACACACACTTGTGCTGGCTACAAGCAAAGCTAAATAGGTTTCGTTTCACCAGAAGTGGGAGTTAGTGTTTCATCCTTGCTCTGTGTGGGCACAAACCTTAAAGGTACAGAGCTAAATAGCAGAAGTCTACAGAGAAAAGATACATTTTTGAAATGAATCACAGTAAAAACAAAAATCAGCATACATCAGTAGAAACATTTTGGAATTCCTTTGAATATAACAACAAAAATAATACAGTGTTTCCATTTAATCATCTAGTGTTTTGTTGCTATTATGGTGCAAATTATTATTTAGCAAATGATGTCTGTGATTTTCCCTAGTTCTATGTAGTTGTTTGTTTTATCCAAGACCATTTCAGAAAGCTATTGTGTCATAAAAAGAAAAAAAATCCCTTGCCAGACCTTCAAAGCAACTGAATTAAAACAAGTATAAGCAAACATCCAAATAATAATTCAAGTAGAATTCTGATAACTTGCCTTCAAGCACCCGTATAGCCGGGTATAAGAACTACGACAAGATTTTTAGGCTAAGCTCTGATGAATATGCTTCTTCTTCTGATATGCCTTTGGGTAGTCATGAGTAGAATGGAAAATCTTTTTTTTTTTTTTCAAAAAAACTTCCCAAGTAAGAAGCCATGGTTAGTCCTGTAAGTCATGTGATGACTGATCCCTAATCACCACACTACATCCAGTTTAGAGTTGAAAGGATGAGTTCACTCAAATGACACAGGATGCGCCAACAGTATGGAATCTATTGTCACGATTACTCCTCCATGTGATCTGACACAATAAAATCACTATAAATGTAAATGTAAAATCACCATTACAAGGGAAAATTTAGTGTTCAATAATTTATTAGGAATGTTTCATAAAGCAAGGAGATGTCCGTTTAGAGTTATATTGAAAGCTTTTGCTTACTTGACTGGTAAACACCAACAATAGCACTTAATAAACACTGGAACTAATAAATCTGTTACATATAAATGTATTATTTTTTACCTTCCCTTACAATACACATCACATAAAAATAAATTCCAGAGTCTTACTGATTTAGAAGCAAAGAGTCCACAAATACAACTCCATGACTAAGGTACAAGGACAATTAATTTCAACATTACAAATGTTAACAAACTGCAAAAATGGCATGCACTAAGACTATATTCAGATTGTTGTACTTTAAGGGATGTAAGAGCAACACAATCAACTAAAAATTCTACAATGGTTTTACATTACATTAATAAATGAGGTACCAGTACCAGTAAGTAAAGCATTTACCAGGGATACTGTGGTTTGGTCAAAAATAAATGTCACTGTAAGTACACGTGATAAGGGTTTCTGAATTTTAATGTATTGCTAAAACCAGTTCCAACTTAGATGATAACCCCTTCCAGCCAGAGTGATCAGGGAAGTTAACAGTCAAACAAGTCCCTGTCAAAGCTGAAAGGATCAATGTGTCATTGGAAATGCACATTATTATAATATGTACACTTGGTAATGTTAACATTTTAAATAGTCACCACTTAATCATTTCCATCCATTATAGTGTAAAGTGATGTAAGGGTAAATATAAGGGCCTCACCTGATACCACACCCACACCACCAACAGTGATGTCATAACGGTGCTTGTACCCACAGGTGTTGTACGTAATGCGTGGACAAGTCTTGTTAATGGTCTCAGGAGTCTTCAGTTTGACCATGTCCCCCTTCATGAAGCCTGAGACTAGAAAAGGAGCAGAGACAGTCATGTGTGAATAATGTCTGACTGAATTCACACCAAGAACTATAACTATAACCATAATAATAACGATAAAAGCGTTCACACCGAACAACGATAAACAAAGTCTCTCCTTGTGTTAACGAATGTGACGGTTAAAATTTGATGGGTTCTGATTGGCTATTAGCTTTTTATCGTTCTAAAAATCGCTCTGAAAGTGATCCCCGACGATATCGTTCTTAATGTCCTTATCGTTATAGCTTACTGTATGTGTGAACGTCGTCATTCATAATAATGAGAACGATATTTGTTTATAGTTATCGTTGTCGTTCTTGGTGTGAATGGGCCTTAACAGAGACCTTATCTGCTGCTCTAGTTAGTTAGTTAGTTTGTTTTATTAGTTGTCCCCTTAGGGAAATTCTTTTTCATATTTTTCCATACCGCTTTTCATCCTGCATGGTCCCAAGCACAGAATGACACATACATGGTCACAGACATAGGAATGACACATACAGACATACACCTTACATACATCATAGGCATTTGACACAGACTTTTACATAAATTATTGGGGGTTTCATGGGAAAAACATACATTATTGCACTGCATATATTTATCTGTGGGGCTTTGTGTTGTTGAGTGTTTGGATTCCTAAGGGGATTAGGCTTCTGCTGAAGCGGGCTTTATTGCACCTTATCCTTCTTAAATGGTTAAAGTATGTGAAAGGTGCCTTCTCAAGAAAAGTGCCTTCTAGAGCCAAGCTTAGGTCTGGCCTTATGGGCCTATGATGCATCCTTCTGAAGACACCTACCTTCATGTATTTCCTGGAGGAACTCTATTGTTTTCTCCCTCAGATATGGGGAAACTTCTTTCAATATTTTACTGAAGGAGAACTCTGGTTCAAAAGTGACCTTGGGAAAATCCTCAGATGTAGAAGCGAGATGTAATTTGAAACTCTGCAGGAAAACAAAGGGACAAGTAATAGACCATGAGGACTTCAAGGTTAGGTTCACACTCCCAGGCCAAATCCTATTTTTTTACTCGATGTGACACATATCTAATGGTGAAAAAAGTGAACCAAAAAAAAGCTAAAACAGCTAAAAACAGTGCAAGTCACATGAAATCTGACATTTTCAATTCTGATTTAGGCCACTTTCATATGTGGTTTGATGTTTTGCAATAGAACATGCAAACTGGACAGTAGAGATGCACCAATATGGAATTTTAGGGCCGATAACGAAATTAGGGCTTTAAAAAATATCGGCGCAAATTATTGCCTGAAATTCTGTTATCGGAACAATAATATTTTATTTTTTTCACTTATCAGCCAATAACATATTGGCCACCGATATTTTGTGCATCCCTATTGGACAGTTATTGGAATTCATGCAACTTTCACGTCCTTGATTGACATTCATCAGAATTCTGGTGTAACATTTCACTGGAGCACCAAAGAGGTTTGGAGCTCATTCTATGATGTGTGTTATCCCATCACTAAGTCAGTTGGGTTTGGTCCATGCTGTGCGTTAGTTTGTTTGTTGTTGCTTTACACATGCGAGTCAGTTAAGGATATATCACCAGTCCTCACTGGGGTAGGAATCTGATATTGGCTAAATTGACTAAAACAATGTGAACCACAGAAAAAAAATGGATTTGAGCAACAACAAAAAAAACGAATTGAGCGGTGTGAACCTAGCCTTATTGAGGATAGGGGCTGGTGGTAGCATAGTGGTTAAGGAGCTGGGCTAGCATGTAGTAGCCTGAAAAGTTGTGGGTTCAATACACAGCTTTCACCATTGTGCCCCTTGAGCAAGGCACTTAACCCCAAGTTGCTCCAGGGATAATATAATTGACAAAGGTGCCATCAACATCTGGGACTTTCAACCAGTGGTCCATCTATTACAAATACCTGTAGGAAATCAACAGGGTCCTCTATTGGCTGAAGTTTCTCCATCTCAGCATCTCGGCTCTTCAGTTTAGTGATCTCCAGCTCCAGCTGCTCCAGGAGTCCTTCAGCTCGACTCACCTCTGCCCTCTCCTGAGCTCTGATCGACTCGGTCACCTCAGAGCGCTTTTGCTCCATGAAGCTGATCAGCTCAGTGAAGATCCTATCAGTCTCCTCAACAGCTGCCTGTGCGGAGACCTGTTAACAAGACATAAAGACTCATTGCATGTCAATTCAAAGCATTTCCTCAAATGCTTAGTGACGACAAAGTCCTTTTAGGCAAGTCCCTCCACTCGGTGGCCATATTGTAATGCTTTTTGGGCACTTATCGGGCATCTATTTCGGGCAGAACTGCGCATGCGCAAGGCTTCATGAATCACAAACCTCGCTCCAGCTGCAAGGTCACTACACATGACTGGCACGATGCATTCACAACACACCACATGATTGGCACAATGCATTCACAACACACCACATGATTGGCACAATGTATTAACATGTGAATTTTTGTCGGCGAAAGGGGCGGAATGTGTAGACAACGGCCGTGTTTGTGTTACGAACTAACCCCATGCATTTCTAAGGGAGTGCGGTGTCTCCTCATTAGAAAGTCAAATGTAAATCAGGTTTATAGGCCAAGTGTACTTGCGTATACAAGGAATTTGCTCTCTGCATTTATCCCATCATTGAATTAGTGAACACACAGAGTACACAGTGAACACACAGTGAGGTGAAGCACACATTAAAGGAGAGTGTGAACGTACTGTATGTCTCCTAGCTCATCTCGGCTTGTCCCCTTCCAGTAACTGAAATTGATGTATTTCCACTGAATTATTTTTGGAATCTGATCCCTTATCATACCTGTGTTGTCCTTTAACCTGGAGCAGTGAGCTGCCTTGCTACAGTGGCGATCGGGGAGCAGTGAGGGGTTAGGTGCCTTGCTCAAGGACATTTCAGCCGTGGATGTGGACATGAGAGAGCAGTAAACAGAGTTCCCACTCTAAGAGAAATGTAAAATTCCATGACTTTTCCCTGAGTTTCCCTGACAAAAAACTGAATTTCCATGACCTACTATATATAATGAAAAGTATACCAACCAAAGATTTGAGAACTGTTGCGTAGCGTTCAAGAATCAGATGAATAAATGGGCATTGAACAGGGTTCATACTCTAAGTCAAATATAACATTCCATGACTTTTCCCTGACAAAAAAAAACGAATTTCCATGACTTATTAAATAAGGACTGTTACAATGTACTCACCGCTGATTTCAGAGCAGTCGTGTAGCATTCAAGAATCTTTAACTTTTTTGGAGCGGGTATTGATTAAACAAAGTTAGGCTACTCAAGCAAGCAGCAATGCTAATATCCAGACATACATGCATGGAAATATTTGTATTCATATATTTTGTTAAGTACATTTTAAACAGTTACAACAATATTCCCTGATATTCCATGACTTTGACCCTAAAATTATAAAATTCCCTGACTTTCCATGTCTGGAATAGATTTTCCAAAATTCCATGATATTCTAGAAATTCCATGACCCGTGGGAACCCTGATTGAATAAAAAAGTTGGACTAACCACAACTACTCAAGCAAGCAGTAAAGCTAATAATCATATATACACCAATTCTGAGTGGAAATATTTATTTGCATTAATGTATTTTGGCAAGTAGGCTACATATTAAACTGCTAGAACAAATTCCATGATATTCCATGACCCCAAAATGATAATATTCCCTGACTTTCCATGTCTGGAATCAGGGGCGCAGGAGGGGACGTGGGGGATGTGTCCCACGCAGTGCTGAAGAGACAGCCGTCGTCCCCCTCACTTTTGATAAGGAAAAAAAGCCTTATATACGCTAAATAAATAATAACCTATAGGGTTTGCGCTAACTATGTAAAACTCCCCATTAACAGCATCACATCACTAACCACAGCCATCTACAGTACTGTAAGACTGCACAATCTCATATTCACTCTGTTGGATATCTGAAGCCAGTTTGTCTACTAACAACCATCATTAGAGATGCTTTTCGTTTGGAGCGGCATACTGGTAGGCCATCAAAAGCATAACATTTTCGGTTTGGTTTGGGATCTAATTTACTTTTGGACTGTTTGATTATATTGCTAAATGTTGGGACTGATGGGCACTGAACTCTGGGAGATATTTGACGGTTCACTGTTATGTTTCATGCAGTTGAAAAAGTGTCGGGATTTCCACCGCTGTTTATTGCGAGACAAGGTAGCCATTCATTGAATAGGGGTTGTGCTGTAATAGAAACCTTTTTGCGTAGCCAAGTAGCCTAAATTGAGTTATTGTTTAATTATGCATGATTTAGTAGGCTACTTTTTATTAAATTCGTAGGCTGGAATGCCTTGAGTCACGCAACAATTAAATGTAGTAGCAAAGATCCTTGATTACTAGCTCCGCTTGAACCCTCTCTGGTAGTAGGCTTCAGCCTCTGGCAATTAGCTCGAAAGGGGCGGCAAGACAATGAGCTTGAGAACGTGTGTTGGAGACCCATGGTAGGAAAACGACTTTATTAATCCAACCAACAATATAATAAAATATTAAGAAGAGGTGTTATTTCATTGACTTAAATCGAAGCAATGTCTTCTAGTGCTGGTGGACTGATGGCAATTGCTGGTATGGTATAGGCAAATATGGGAACCTGCCTTTATTTGTCCGGCCAGGGCTCGAATTACGTGGGAGCAAGAGGGAGCCGAGCTCCCATAGAGTGACGACTGGCACCCATGAAAGCAACAAAGTCAAAAACCTGAGGGGGTCTCTCATATCTGAAGGTGTCTGGCATTGTAATTTAATCTTAAACAACCGCTCATTATCCATCCCTGTGCGATGTCTTACCATTAAAGACGTTAAATTAAAATATAGGCTACTACGGGACCTACACTACGCTCTTGAACGCAGCATGACACTTCACCACCACACCACTAGACTATATGAGCAAATCGTATCGATTTGACAGCACTCGCAAATCTGAAGAAGTCACCCTGCTTTGATGTGAGTGTTTTGTCTATTTGCATAGGCGTTCATTGGGCTAGCCTACTTGGTTTGATACGTGCTGAAAAGTCCTGTTTGCTGTTGAACTTGCGCTTTACCTATTCTATGTTGATTGACAAAGCCATACATTATGGCCCATAATGCAGCCTATTGTGTTGTTGTCTGATGATCTAGCTATCCTCTGCCATTCAGAGCTCCGGAAAGTTCCCATTTTGAAACACCTGTTAGCAATCTCTGATGTCGGAATATTCAATGGCTACCCGACAATATCTCAGTGCAAACTCCAAAATTGTTCGTATTAATTTTCCACGGTTCAACACATTAGCCTAGAACATAGTTTGGCTGGCTTTATTCATTTCTGCCAGTTAGTGCTTTTTCCCCTGTGTATAAGTTACACTACATGCATTATTGTGTTTGACACTGAGGATAGCCTATCTGAGACGGTGGTCTGGTTTAAATGAGTTACGTTGTGAAACTGAGAATGGCACAGACTAAATCGTTTAGTCTATTTCTTTGTATTGTGAAATTTAATTGAGATGTGGACTATTATAATCAATAATATGTTGAAATTAATTAAAAGTAATCAATTTCTATGAAAAATCTATGTCTGTTGTATGCTTGTGTCAAGGTAAAGCCTAGGCCTACCGTGCGCATATACTGCGCAAAAGCGCCACTTGCGCCTATGCTATTTCATTGTATCGCCTTGTTAGGCTATGCGCGGGGTGTGTCTCTCTATCTCAAACTTTTTATGAGATAGAGAGACCCCCTTAAAGACAAAAAGATAATTCGAGCCCTGTGTCCGGCTATAAATAGAATCAATCCCGGGCATAATTTGAGGATTTATGGTAGCCTATCTCCTGCTCAACATGACATTAGCTGTTATGTTTATTGATAACAAACTCAACTAGCCTACTGATCAACTCGTTTTCACTAGCCTAACTATAAAATACAAGTATATAGGCCTACCCAAAGTTTTTGTTCTAAGACATTTATTTCAAACATAATTTCAAGACACAAATTGGATACTTCAGTTACCTTGGTGCATAAATCCCAGAGAGTAGGCGACCACACCCCAGAGTGATGGGCCTGAACTACGCGTTCAGTGTGGGGTATAAACAAGCTGAGAATTTACCGGTGTCACGTCTGGCTGTCACAGACATGGGGAGCTCTTTAAAGCTTGGGATAATGTGGTACAGTTACTACAGTAACAGTATATTATTTTACTTCTTATGTAATATATATTTTTTTTTTTTCAATTTTATAAATGCTTTGTTTAAATGCTGTTGGAACAAATAGTTGATTATAAAGGCAACTTTCTGTTGCAATTTTCTGTGTGTTCTAGACTGGTAACTTGTTAAGCCAACATGTTCTAACATTGCATAAATATTAACTGCAGAGACATAGTGGAGAGTTGATTTGGTTTATACCAGACAATTTAGGTACTGTAGGCCTAACTAGGCTATTTGATCATGTAGTCTATGTTTGGATCATAGGCATGATGATTCATTCATGGCTTCATAAAATATCAACATCATGTTGCTTTTAGAGTATTCTACCATTGGCCCAAGTAGTGTAAAATAAATCTAAAAAAATTAGTAGAATTGCACATAGCACATAGCAAGAAGCTGGTCTGAGGGCAGATCTGGCATTGTGCTCATCTCACAGTTTTGACAATTTTAATCAAACAATATTTTGAAAACAATCAATGGTATTATCTTAATATTCTGGCAAGTTTAACATATGATGGTCGAAAGTGGGCCAGAGGTGGCGATCCGATATCTGGAAATCTGATTTCACTATGGGTTTGTTTTCACAATTTGGCCCCCCTCACTTTCAAAATATCTCCTGCGCCCCTGTCTGGAATAGACTTTCCAAAATTCTATGATATTCCAGAAATTCCATGACCCCTGAGAACCATGACTCAACCACTTCCCCCGCCCACATTTTTCCTACTGGTTCTATTCCAAGTCCGAACCCCAGTATGCCACTGCTGCCCTTGGTTGAGCTCCGCTCTCCCATGCACACATCCATGGCTGAAATGCCCTATAAGCCCTCATTGCTCCCCGAGCGCCGCAAGGTTGTTTGTTATTGTGTTTCCTTGCCTTCCTACTATGTAAAGCAACCTTGGGTTTGAGAAAGGCGCTATATAAAATAAACCTATTATTATTATTATTATTATTATTATTAATCTCACTCTGTGTTCACCGTTTGCTCTGTGCGTTCACTAATTCACTGATGGGATATGCAGAGACCAAATTCCTTGTATACGCAAGAAGGCCTAGGCCTACTTGGCCTACCTGATTTACTCTGGTTAAGAGCATTCTTACACTGGAGATGTTAGCAAAAACAGACACCAGACACCAGGCATCCGCGTACTCCGTCTCGCCTGTAGGATGCAGCCCAGAACAAGAAAAAATTCCGTGTCTGGCACAGTGTTCACCTGCAGTGACTCCAGAGCCTGTTTCACTTCCTCCACCTCCTCCTCCTTCTGCTGAATTAGACACCGGTTGTCCTCCTTCATCTCTAACAACGTTTTCTGTGGGTAGATTTACACAATGTATAAAATAGCTTAGGCAAAAAATTCCCATTAGCAAAACACAAATTTGACTTTCAGAAACAGTTCCTTACAGACCATCTTTAGCAAGCGAAAGCGACATTCCTGAGCTGTAACTTGCTGTTAAACTTTAACGAAGTTATAAGGCTGTTTTGTACACGAAAATACTGTTTGTTTTGTTTTGTTGCCAAGCACATGTTTAATCTGACTGAAAGGGTGAAACAGAGAACACTAACCTGCTTTTCAGTTCGTTCTGCTATCGCGGAGACGGTTTTATGCCCGTCGTGATCATCCATTGAGCAGAGCAAACAGATCAGCTCCTCATCTGTGCGGCAAAATACTTCAATGATTTTGTAATGTTGGGAGCATATCCTCTGTTGTATCTTTGTGACATTCACTAATATGTGCTTTTTTAAGCAGGCCACTTCATAGTGAGGCTGGATGTGAACTTCACAGTAAGATCCCATGCACGTAAGACACGACTTGCTGGCTTTCTCTTTTGTCTCAGTGCAAAAATCGCACTCCACATCATTTGCTCCAGTACAGCATACAACCTTATCGTCAGAATGGATTTCAGTTTTCTTCAGCTTCTCTACCACTTCGGTCAGCATTGTGTTTCTACCCAGTACAGGCCTTGGGGTGAAAGGCTCCCTGCACTGGGGGCAGCTGTAAACACCCTTCTGGTCTTCTTGATCCCAGCAGCCAGTAATGCAGGTCAAACAGAAACTGTGTCCACAGGGAACAGTCACTGGGTCCTTCAGTAGATCCAGACAGATTGGACAGCTGAACTCGTCCTGAAATACCGAAGCGCTGGCCATTTCACCTGCTCATAGACACACGTGTAGGCAGCTGGTTACAAAAGTCAGTAAGGTTTCGTTTCATCAAAAGTGGGAGTGTGTTTATTCTTCGTGGACGCAACTCTTAAAGGCACAGATCAAAAGATAGTCCAGATAGTCTAATAATGCAATGATATTATAATAGGCCTACAAATCTGCTCAACACAAAAATCTAGGTTAGTCTGATTTTATCTTCACATCTCACCCACAGCCTAGTGGTTCTCAAAGTGTGGAGGGGGAATAGCGACATGACAGGTGGGGCATGAAGCCGGGTTTTGTTTTGTTGACAGGTGGATTTTTTTTTTTTTTAAATCTTTATAATCTTTTTGCCTATTGAAGATTGTAGATGATGTATGTAAATGTAAATGAAACAGCCACAAACAAACTAGAAACAGTCCAATATATACATTAAATTATAATTATTATGGCTATTAATTCTGACTATGGGTCACCTATGAAGTAGATCTGGTAAAAAAAAGTTTAATCACCATTCCATATCAATGCTTGTAACTATAGCAGAGCCGGACAGTAACGGAGTACATTTACTTGAGTACAGTACTTGAGTACAATTTTGAGGGATCTGTACTTTACTCAAGTAGGCCTATCATTTTTGGCGAGTACTCTAATGAGTAATGACTTTACTCAAGTACATTTGAGAGGCAAATATTGTACTCTTTACTCCACTACATTTCTATCCATAACTGTGAGTACCCGTTACTACTTCTAAAAAAAAGGAAAAAATAAAAATCTCGGAAACCCTCAATTTGTTGTTTCCCTCTCAAACGTGATTGGATTGTGCAGGTGCAACTGATCGGGACAGCCTATCAGCAATCACCTTCAGCTTTCCGCCAAAGTCAACTCCATGGTCAGACCATGGACGAAACAATGGATGAAGACGCAGCAGGTCCATCCCGAGAATGTGCCAACCTGTGGCCCCACCTCGCCAGACTATTTAAATTTTCTGAACAAGTTAATGATAGTTTTCGTTTTGAGTGTTTTAATTACAAAATAGTATTTTGTATTTGAAATATGTATTTCAAATAGGAGTAATCCAGCACAACTGAAAAGCCCCACACAGGCAGCTGAGGCAGGCAGGCCAATGGAGTTTTTTTATATTTGGAAACGAGCAGAAGGTTCAGCAGATTAAAGGCCATCGAACTGGCGGGGAAAGTGGGAAGTATAGGGCCCCAATAATACGTAATCCACACATAAAAAATCCAAACAACTCCATAAGTAGAGTCATGTGTAATGAAGTGGAATAACACAGGGAAAAAGTATTGAACACGCTAAGAAAAAGCACTAAGGCAAGGAAAGGGAAGGAACGAGCTGGAATCTGTAAGTAGTTAGAGAGTAGTTATCCTTTCTATCTGTGCAAATTAATATAAGCTTGGTTAGTAGCCTACATATTGATGGGCTATAAAAAGGTTTTTCATTACCAAGGTGTCACACAAGAAACATTTCATGATGGATAAAAGCAAAAAGCTCTCCCAAGACCTTTGCAACCTTATTGTTGCAAAACATATCAATGAAACTGGTTACAGATGCATTTCAAAACTTCAGAATCTTCCAGTAAGCAGCATGGGAGCCATTATCTGCAAGTGGAAGGAACATCACTGCATCATCAACCGGCCATGCATAGGATCTCCTCGCAATATTTCTGACCAGGGAGTCAGAAGGATAGTCAATTCCAAGAGCCAAGGACCACTCAGAGAAAGCTCCAGAAAGACTTGAAGGCAGCCAATTCAATTCAATTCAATTAAACAGTTCTGGAAAAAACTAAAGATCAGGATTCACAAGAGGGACCCCTGGAATCTGTTTAGAACAATGGGCCAAAATCACACCTGATACTGCGACTAATACGTTTTGTCATACAGGAAATGTCTTGAAGCTGTCATTACAAACAAAGGCTTTTCCACAAAGTATTGAAGAAATTTCACTAGGCATGTTCAATACTTTTTTCCTGTGTCATTCCACTTTATTACACATAACTCTTATGTTTGGATTTTTTATATGTGTTGATATAATGTGTGGTGAAATTTTCAAATAGACTCACCGGAAGTTTAGGCTAATTACTGAAAAAACATTTAAGCGTTCAATACTTATTTCCACCTATATTTATTTTACCTGAATATTTTAACTTCCAAATTAAATGTCAAAATGAATGTCAGACGAAATTTAAAGTTTGACTGACTGGATTTTGAATACAACATAGTGAAAACTGTCTAAGGTCACTCACTCTCCCTTGCTAAAGAGCTAAATGGTTTAGTCCGCCTGCACGATTCATAAGGTAGTCTATCTTTTGTTTATTAAGGTGAGCATCGCTAGTAGGCCTAGTGGACCGCTAATTGTTGTTCTGCTGGTGCAATGCCTTTCTCCAAGAAAGCCAAGTCAGGTTACCAAAAACAAAGGCCAAAACAGGAAAAAGAGAGAGACATTAAAATGAGGGGAAACAACTGGTAATAAACTTATTTCCAAAGAAAGGTGAGCACAAACGTCAAAACACGAAATTCCATGGTGTTTGCTTGAATATCTCCGCAATCATTAGCGCTAAAACGAACTGAGACAACTCATTGAAATAGCGGAAAATACATACACATGTAATCTGATGCATCTCGTGATCCAGCTCCATCTCCATCACTTTCAGAAAGACTGCATGGCGCCAGCTTGATTCATGTCCTGTTGTAGGCTAGCCTACATGCTGTTCATTATCACTAGGCTAGTGGTTTAGGGCGCAATTTCTTTTCTCTCCCTTTCTGTTTTCGTTAGTCTTAACTTTTTTTTTTTACTCATGTAACAGATGGGATTTTTGATGTAGCGAAGTACAATACTTCACTCAAAATGTAATCAAGTAAAATTTAAAATACCGATTTTATAAACTACTTAAAAAATACAAAATACACAGAAAAACTACTCAATACAGTAACGTGAGTAAATGTATTTTGTTACTTTCCACCTCTGTAAATTGGACTCTAGATGGGTTGTGTGTGTGTGTGTAACATTGAACTATGCGGGGGGTGGGACAGGACTGAATTGGGGTGATTACCATGGTTGGCTGTGAGCCATTCTTTACAGCTGGCCAAAATAATTAAGTGATCAACGAACAACGAGGATTGGTGCAGCGACTGCATAAAAAGAAGCACCGTGGATCTGCACGGGACGAAGGACGCACCGATCACACTGATTTGAACGCCTGCCGCCGAGGTCGCGACACCCTTAACATCCGTCAGCAGAAGGAATTGGGAAGACCCCAAACAACGCTCTCAATCCCACACGTTACAGGAAAGTAGCCCTGCCTTTGCCTGTGTATGCGTGTGTGTTTGTGTTGACTGTCTACTGGCGTTAAGCGCGTCTCCCCTTTATTTCCCAGTCCGGAACGAGCTCGACCTTCCTCCCGTGACGACGGCCAGCCTGAAACTTCTCAACGCACCCGATTTTGCATTGTTAAGTCAAGGGCGCAGAGACACCACTAGAGGAATCCCCGACGGAGGTGCCTGGCCACGCATTTAAAGAGACAGCGCATTGGTGGACGTATCACTCCAGACTGTTTTCAAAGACGACTCCTCAATCCTGGGGGTTGGGCCACAAGTGGCACTGGACAGTAATATATTGTTTTCTCTTCACCCAGTTCAACTCCCCTTTATTAGTGTATTGTATGTGATTCATTGCAGGGTTTGGTCAAGTAGTGAAAGGCTGCCGCTGGTACAATACTAGCTTGATTGTGTTACCTACTGACAAATGTTCCTTTGTCACGTGTGTGCGAGTGTGTGGGGGATCTACATAATTTGTGTGCTGTGCTTGGTGTGTAGTGCTTAATATTGCCACTTGTAGTGTAGGCTCAGTTGGGGGGAAATGGTATCAGTGGCTCCACCCACAACCTGCTTACCCCAAGGTGTTTACGTACAATTGCCACTAGTCGCCAGCAGAGGGAGCCAACCCTTGACGTGTGTTAGTAGCGAGGCTCTAGCGAGTTTATATACTCTGCAGGTTGGCTACTCTTATAGTTTTTTTTCCGTAGCGTAGCAGCTTGTGTTAGCATTTCCTCTAGGTCACCATGTATGTGCTTGCGTGTCTATTTTTTTGTTACAAAAGGTTGCTGTGTCTTATTACCATTTTGTGAGTGGTTCTTGTGTATTGTAGCTTACCTCTTTAGCCTTCCTTGTTGGTTGCCTTAGGCAACCCCTAGTAGCGCCCATATATTCAGGGAGAGCCCCTGGCTAAAACGCACACCCCCCTTTTCGGTTGGTTCCCTCTGTACGGAGCCTAACCCCATTATAGCCCGAGATCTCCCTCCTCTAGAGGGTGCCAGAATGTGGTATTTACATATACTAGGCTATTGATTTGTTTTGTAGTTTCAGTTCTTTCATACTGGTCCTATACTCTAAACAGGCTGTGAACTTACATGGGCTATTGATTTATTCTGTGGCCCTTCATTTCTTTCATACTGGTCTTATACTGCAATTGGGTCGTGAACTTTACATAGGCTATTTATTGAACTGTGTTTTAAAACTTGATTGTTAATAAACTATATATTTTTATACTGCGTCGTTGTATTGTTGTGTGTTTCGAGGGGAGAACCGCCGGTAATCTGTTACCGTTACAGTAATGCAATATTTAGAAAATGTAGGCTACTCTTGTACTCTTAATACTCAAGTACTTTTAAAAACAAGTACTTCAGTACTTTTACTTAAGTAGACATCTGACTGTTGTACTTTTACTTGTACTTGAGTAAAATTTAGCAAAGGGTATCTGTACTTTTACTCAAGTAATGATGCTGTATACTCTGTCCGCCTCTGAACTATAGCAACTATAGTAGGACGAAGGTTGAGCCTGGAAGCAGGCTTCGCAACAATGGAATCAACTGTAAACAAGGTAACTGTCCACAGGTATCACTGTTAGGGCCAAATAAAGGTGTACAACAAACTGAACTGAACAAACTGAAGTCGGCTAAAGCATGACTACTGCCTATAGTGGCAACCAGGTGAAAAGTGGGATAACGGACTTCGAAGTGTAGGCCTACCGTTAAGCCGGGTTCACATTATGCGTTATGCACTGCGCTTGCCGCTAGGTTAGGCTATATGGTTGACGTAACGTCCCAAAGATTTGTCGCCAGGCTCAAAATAAAATATCTGTGATTTACAGCCCGCCGTGGTCAAAGTTCATTATGGTTAAATTTCGACCATGGCACGCACAAGATGCAAAATGCTGCTTGCTTTGCTCAGTGGCAGGCCAGTTGTTACTCGCGCAAGCCATTGAAAACTAGATGTACCGCAGAGCGGTACAAAATGACCACCACCCAGTCCAGCACATTTTTTCCACAAAAATAAATCCTATATGATTCTAACTGTCTCACTAAATTGCATTATCCACACTCAATTCCCACTGGTATCTGCTAGACAACAAGTACCAAAACATGATTTAGTTCATAGATTTCACATGTAAAATTAATTTTATACAACCCCACCCCCATCTTGCCTGTTCATAATTCTGAGAAATTCTTGGGTGCATGCGTGCGTGTACATGTTTATGTTTATGTGTGTGGGTGTGTGTGTGTGTGCGTGCTTGTGTTTGTGCATGTGCATGCATGCGTACATATGTCTACTGTGTAAGTATGTCATACGTAGGATTACTGTGAATGTATGTGTGTGCGTGTGTATCTGTTTATGCACATGTGTGCACATGGAATGGGTTAAGATGACCCTTGGAGGCAAACATACGGAAAAAATTGGTCATCCTAGGCCCTACGGTTCTCAAGATATTCACAGAAAACTGTTTCTGCCCTACCCTCCTTTCGGGGGGTCCAGTCCAGCGGGGGGGCTACAGATCAAAATAAAAAACGATGGTTCCATGCTATCCATGTGGGGTTACATGCCCACCAAGTTTCGTGTACCCCGGTCTTTCAGTGTCCCGGGAATCCTTGTTGGTGTACGGTCACTAAATGTACACATAAATTATTTTATTGTAAGGCCCCCCATGAACGAAAGTTCACGAAACTTGGCATGCATTCGGAGGGTGTCATAATGATCCTACACTTTCAATTTCGTGCAGTTTTGACCATGTCAGCCAGAGATATTGTGATGAAAACACCAAATTTTTTGCTTTTTAATTTTTAACTAGGTGGCGCTATACATGAAATAAGTGGTAATGGGATAGGTTGACATGTCCCCTTAAGACCAACATACAAAAAAACGGTGGACCTCCTAGGCCCTACGGTTCTCGAGATATTCACAGAAAACTGTCTCCGGCCGCCTACAGGCCAGTTGGGGTATAGTAACATAAATTAATTTATTGTGTAGCCCCCCATGAACGGAATTCCACAAAACTTGGCGTGCATTCAGAGGGTGTCATAATGATCCTACACTTCCAATTTCGTGCAGTTTTGACTATGTTAGGTCATAGATACCTGCGTTTACAACACCTCATTTTTACTTTTTTGGTGGACTCGCTGGTATTTGGACTTGGACTTGTCTCCGCCTCTGCCTCTGGTCTTGCCAAATATGGCTTTTGGTCTCGACCAAGTCCAGGTGTCTTTATTATGTTTATAATAATATTGGAGGGAAAGGGGAATGGCTATACTTACAAATCCTGGGTGTTGTCAAACTGTTTTTGCTTTTAGATCAACAAATAATAACCCAAAATGATTGTCTTGATACTATCATGCATAAGACTTTTTTTCTGTCCTGGACTCGGTCTTGACTCAGACTCGAACCTCTTTGGACTCTGTCTTGGTCTCAACAAGTCCTGGTCTTGGACTTGACAAAGGTGGTCTTGACTACAGCAGTAAGCGGAACACTGCAGACCACATAGAAACAGTGACAGCACCTGTGTTTTTATGAAAACAGTGCACCTCACGTTTTATAAGCGGCAAAGCGCTTCCTGTCTGATCGTACCCTAAAACTCTTAATTCCACACACTGGCTGGAGCAGTAGATTTTGAGACAGGAGCCACAGCTTGTATGCAATTTCATACAGACAGCCTGTAGGCGCGAGACTGCTCAAAATGTATCCACAGATCAATCTAAGACAGCTGGCTAGGTTGGCTGTCACTAATAACATACCCAACATCTCATCCCTGGTTAGAAATATGCAAGCTCATGACCATTAGTTTATCAAAAGAAAAGAACATGATAAGGAGTTGGCATGAATCTAATGGGTTTTTTGGTCATGTTTCCATGTATTGATTCACTGAAGTGTGTTTAAAAAAAAGAAAAGTATGTCATAACGTTTTTATTTTTTTATTTGAACTTAATTTTGAATCTTTAGGTGTGAGTGCTTGTGTGTGCGGGATGGGGTTGGGGGGCAGCGTCCATAGTTACATGTGAAGGGGGGGTTCTTAGGGGAAAAAGGTTGGGAATCACTGGTCTATACAGTAGCTCTTTTCTATTTAATTTTTTTTGCTGGAGATTCAAATGGAATGCTGCCACTCAGTTCGCTTTTGCCACTCAGTGATAATAACCAAGATGACTTATGCTGCCACATGTGTGCATATTGAACATTATATCTTCAGAATGTCTTGCCATGGAAGTAAATTACACATTCACAATCAGACATTTGTTGTGGTTTGGCAGTTTTGCCCCAACAATGTCCCGACCTGCTACAGCAACTTGCTTAGTCTTACAAGCGATGCCACCTGCTCACAGTGTGGCAGAAGTATTGTTCACCCTATGAAGACTTTACTGTATGTGCCAATAAAATGATTTTGGAAATGTTATTTGAAGGTAAAAATAACTCTTTAGGGCTACTTTAAGCTTGGATATTGATGAGTCAGCTCAATGCTCCCACCTTCCACAAGGATAGTTCAAGCATGAGAACTTTCCTTGTTGACAGACTTCTGTGTCAAATCAGATAAGATTGTTGCTGCAGTCTCTGATTTTGTTCTAATCTTTTCTATATCATGAATAGCTCCCAAAACATAACTAATTATGTTCATATCCTGTCTTCATATTATTTTCAGTCCTTGAAATTACTTCAGTTTTACAACCTGAAATTACACATTATCTGGGAAGCAATGTTTGGACAATCGTTGGACAAACTGTCTGCGGCCCCCATTGAATTTAAGCCACAGTAGCCTACACTGTGAAGACGGTAAAAGCATGGTGGTGCACAATTCATGTTGGGATGTTTCTCATACTGTTGGACCTATTTATTGCACATCAGAGATCATGGAAGTTTCAATACATCAAAATATTTGAAGAGGTCATGTTGTCTTATGCTGAAGAGGAAATGCCTTTGAAATGGGTGTTACAACAAGACACTCCAGTAAGCGAGCAAAGTCTTGGTTCCAGACTAACAAGATTGACGTTATGGAGTGGCCAGCCCGATCCCCAGACCTCAATCCTATAGAAAACGTGTGGGGTGACATCAAAAATGCTGTTTCTGAGGCAAAACCCATGCAAAGGAATTGTGGAATGTAGTTCAATCGTCCTGGGCTGTTCACAGGTGCGAGTAGTTGGTCGACTCCATGCAACACAGATGTGAAGCAATTTTCAGAAATAATGGTAATGCAACTAGATATTCAGCCTGGAAGGATACTTAAACCCTAACTATTTCCTTGTCTAGTTAGAGCAGCTGATGGATCTTTAGGTGAAGTCATGCTGTCTCTCCCTTGATGCGCATCATTGTAAATAAACTTTGTTCCTGATTTTTCATACTATTGGTCTGACTGGGTCTCTATTAAATCTATGGTATCAAAATTACCATCACATATAACAACATAAAGTGCATTATTTTGATTATGTCATACCTAGTAGCCACCCATTTCCCTGTAGTGCTATTGATACTAAACAATTTCTCAAATATTTTATTATTCCAGAACAACTTTAGAAAACAAATGGAGATAAGGGACAACAAATATCTTTAAAACTGTCCAAAAAGCAAGATCTGCCTCATGATGCTTTTGAATGCATGTAACAGTTTGCTTTAGAATTTAGCATGTGATGCATTAGAGGACCAGCTCGATCTCATAGTGCTCTGCCATCCACTGTTTCCACTCAGGAAAATCAACCAGTATGTATCCATGTGAGCTGAACGCTATGGGAACAGGGGAGAGATGTTCAACATGATTAGTACTAATCAGAGTCACAATCAAATACCAGGATTAAAGCATCACACTCAGACTGAAAACTTTCAAAAAATATCAAAAGAACACCATGAGGGCCTCACATGTTATCACTCCCACACTTTTGTGAGTGACGCCTCCCCATCCCCCATGCGTTGGCTTTTGAACAGAAGCCTTCACTCGGACTCTGTCCCCAATCCTGAGGACCAGCTTGATTTCAAAGGGATCTGCCTTCCACTGTTTCCACTCAGGAAAATCAACCAGTATGTATCCATGTGAGCTGAACGCTATGGGAACAGGGGAGAGATGTTCAACATGATTAGTACTAATCATAGTCACAATCAAATACCAGGATTCGGCAGCACACTCGTTCATGCCTGTGGCCTGGCTTAGCCAGACTCAAATTCTCATCAGAATTTGAGTCTGGCATCACACCCTTTGGACTTGATTATGGGGCGTTTCACCCTATAGGGGGGAAAATCCCCCTGCATTTGATTGGCCCAAACTCCTGTGATTCAGTCATAGAGACGTCTCAATAAACTGACTCTAGATTGAATTTCCCAAACTCAAATTTTAATGGCAGGGTCAATTCGGGCTAGCTTCCAATCATGCTTCAAAAGACTCTAGACAAATATCAAAAGAACGTGGAGGAGGAATGCACACCCAAATAGAGGTGCTGGCCAGGAAGTTATCAATTTAAAAAACAGAGCACACTCTGATCTTGATAAATGTACCCTACTGGTCAAACCTAGAAATTTCCATTCTACTCAATTATAGACAGAATACCAGCTGAGATCAGTTGCATTGTTTTTTTAATCAGGGCAGCAGTTTTCAGATTACATTATGTGCTTACATAATTGCAAAAGGGTTCTTTTAAAATAGTATCAGATTAGTAAACAGAATGTGCCTTTGGAACTTTGGATGAATGGTTGCTGATAATGGGCAATGTAGATATTGCATTAAAGATAAGCCATTTCTTTCTACAACAGTTGAGGACCCCTTTCCCTTCTATAGCTGATATTCTGTCAATAATGGAGTGGAATGGAAATTTCTAAGTGTCCCCTAAGTGACTGGGGTCGGTCATTAATACATTTATCAAGATATCAGAGTGTGTGGCTACTCTGTTTTTTTAAATATAAAACGAACACCATGAGGGCCTCACATGTTATCACACCCAAACTTTTGTGAGTGACGCCTCCCCATCCCCCATTCTTTGGCTGTTGAACAGAAGCTCTCACTTGGACTCGATCCCCAATCCTGAAACCTATGACAGGAAGAGAAGCAGAAGTTGTTACCACTGACCAGCTCAGAGAATTATCTGCTGAAATACTGATTGAACATTATTATTAATTATTGTTGTTGTTTTAATAACACCATTGTAGTGTACAGAGGTTTAATTAAGGAGCATGAGGCTCAGGCAGTGAGTGTAGTGTAGACTATTCTGTCCCGCTCCCGCATTAATGTGTCATTTTTAGTCCCACTCCCGTCCGCATCTGTAACATGATGTCCCGCTCCCGCCCGCTAAAGCCCGCATGCAGGAGGGATAGCCTATTCAGGGGAGAAGGAGAGGGAGAAGGTTAACTGGAGCACATAGAGATTGCAGTGCACAGCAATAGACAAACGTTTTGACACGGTGTCTTCGTCAGAGTCCATCCAGTGGGTGATGTTACACCTCGTAAACCTCTCTCCTTCTGTGGTGTCAACTGCCCTATCAAGTGCCTGGCGGTGATGAAAGTGTGTTGTGTGAACATCACATTCATAATTTATGAATTTATTTACACAGATGCCTCACCTGGATTGAACTTCGACATCATTTGTTTTATTTCCATGAGGGCTGGTCCCTTAATTTCAGTAAAGGACAAATGTGGCGTTGAAGTCACACTGGAGAGGAGTTCGAACTGAGGTGAAGTGAGGGAAAAGCTCTGGAGGGAAAGACAAACCACTAAACACATGTGCAGTATGTGTATAAGGAATCTGTAAAGATTCAGTTGCATATCTTAAAGACATAGTATCTTAACTATGCACAGGGCCATGTACAAGCATTAGTGCTGGTATCTGCAGTTGATGAACACCATAAATGCGTTTTTTAGACTATACAAATGTGAAATTTAGAAATCAGGGCTCCGACTCTTTTCAAGAGATAATTTTTCAACAATGAAAGCTAGAAGCTGACAGAAATCACTAATATTTTCCTCCATGAGGCATGCCTCATGGCCCCACAAAAGGCCAACCATTTCTAATGTAGCAAAGGGGCAGAGAAGTCAACCAACCTAGCCTTGAACCTTGGTCTCCAAAGTAAAAGTATACTCGTTTGATCCTGCAAGGGAAATTTGGTCTCTGCATTTATCCCAATCCATGAATTAGTGAAACACACTCAGCACACAGTGAACACAGCGAGGTGAAGCACACACTAATCCCAAAGCAGTGAGCTGCCTGCTAGCTCGGGGAGCAGCGAGGAGTTAGGTGCCTAGCTCAAGGGCACTTCAGCCCTGGATGTGGGCATGGGAGAGCAGTGCTCAACCACTTCCCCTGCCCACATTTTTCCTACTGGTCGGGGATCGAACCGGCAACCCTTCGGTTACAAACCCGAAGCCCTAACCAGTAGGCCACGGCTGCCCCTTGTAGTACAGTTGAGAGGTCAGAGGTCAGAGCCAGGCTGGGTGAATGCTCTGCCACTCCACTACACTCAACATAATGGAGTGCTGCCAATTCAAAAATATCCTGAACAATTGAGCCCTTTCAGATGGTTAATATTAGTCAACAGTTTTCCCGGTTAACCAGGACGTTGAGGGTTTCAACCACAAGATCACCCTTGGCCTTCACATAACAATTCTAATTGGTACTGAATCTGCAACCAATAATTTGTATTATGTATTCCATCATGAAGGCTTTCCCCCAAAAAAATCCATGATTATGTGGGCATGAAGAAATCATCATTATGATTTTCGCTTACAGGCCAACATTGTAGCTTATGATTTGAGGGTTGATGATTTTACCTGCAGAAAATCAATAGGATCCTCCTTCTGTAGAAGTTCCTCAATCTCAGCATTACTGCTCTTCAGTTTAGTGATCTCCAACTCCAGTTGCTCAAGCAGTCCTTCAGCTCGACTCACCTCTGCCCTCTCCTGAGCTCTGATCGACTCGGTCACCTCAGAGCGCTTTTGCTCCATGAAGCTGATCAGCTCAGTGAACATCCTCTCTGAGTCCTCAACAGCTTCTTGTGCAAAGGCCTGTTAACAAGACAGACAGAAATAGACAATCAGCTAGTTTTCTAGTAATTTTATAGTGCAGTCATTCTGGATCTTTTTTGAGATTGAGAACCACTCACTCATCCCATGAGGGTCATTCCGTGTCAAATCACCCACTGGCTGACAGTTGACCCTCTCCAAAAACAGGTGTTTGTAGACCAAATCTATGCATAGATCTTAAATAGTATATCTGTATAACTAATCGTTGGAAAACTACAGCCCTTTGAAACTTCAAGTCATTATAAGCATCGTGGTGAACAATCCTTTTTGTTCAACACACATTAGTGAAACTATGTGAATAGAAGTACATTTTCCTGTTGAATTAAAAAAATCCAATCGGATCAGACGTATCTTGTGTAATTTCCCCTCTGCAAAGCTCTGAAAATGGCTATAACATTCATTATGTGAAAAGACATCATCACCTCTGAGGGCTTCTCATTCAAAAAGTATGTGACACAAATTCATCAGATTTTTTTCCCACTTATATTTAGGATTATAAGGTCATGTCCATGCATTAACTTTGGTTGTTATCATTATCATATTGTCAGAGCATTTTTTTTTTTAAATTGGGCTTGATTTTCAAAAAGCCCGTTTTCATCTTCTCATTTCACCACGTGGACAGTTAACAGGATTCTTTGCTGCACATATCCAATCTAAACACACAGTTTATGGTTCATAGTTGAATTGCTTCAAATAATTATTGCAGCATGAACAACATACTACACATAAATAAATCTTATTTAGAGAAAATAAACTGACCAAGTAAATTATACACATGGACTGACTGGTCAGCATAATTGCCATCTTTGTAACGAGTTTTCTACACCAGACAGTTGGCTCCAGCCCAGGTTTCTGCTCCTCTCTAACCAGTCTATACCCTGGAAATCCAGAGTTCTCGCGAGAGCACAATGGAATTGTCTCTGCGAGACACTCTGGCAAAGAGCAATGATGCACGTTACTTTTTCCCCTTGCATTCCGGGGAACCAGCTAAACTGATGAAGACAGCGCTGCAACGTTGGAGGACAGTACACACTGGTCGTAGTGTTATTCGATTGTGTCGAGGTCCGAAATCATTCAGAGTAAACATGGTCTAGTGTTATCCAATTGCGTGCAGTGAGATTTTTAAATGCATGCTTGTTGCCGCCCCTCGAGTTGGGCCATTACATTGCTCTTTGCCAGACCCTTAATCTTTCTAGATTATCAGGGTCTGTATTTTCCAGGCTAATCAGTCTACAGCAGTGGTTCTCAAACTTTTTCTGTCACTACCCAGTTTGAAGGTGGGGAACTTTCGAGCCCCACCTGACCCCATCAACCTGGTAAAATGGTAACGTCAAAATACTATCATTACTATCAATACAACGTTATATTTGTTTTGTTTCTTTATATGTTCTTCCCATGTCTGTGTGGTTTTGTTTGTTTGGTGGGAGATGCTGTGAAGTTGAACCACAAGCATTTGCAAGGTGACTAAACAGCTTATATGCTATGTTGAAGTTAAACAGTATCATTTACCTTTAGAGTTTGCAGGGCCTGTTTGACCTCTTGCAGCTCCTTCTCTCTCTGCTGGATGTGTGTCTTGTTATTCATCTTTGTCCCATGCAACTTTGTCTATGGATAGATGCACACACACCAACACAAAGTAATTTGTCCATAAATATTTTATTTATAGCGTATTCCTAATTTGAGTCAGTTAATCATTCAATGATTTACACTAGCAGCACTGTTAATTTCTCCCCTTAATATTATAATATCAAAGGGAGAAATTAACAGTGCTGCTAGTGTGTGTAGCCTACCACAGTTGTTGGGTTGGCAGTTTACTCTAGCCTAGACTAGTTTATCACTGATTAAAGTAGGCTATCAATTCCTTGAATGTGTATACAAATAAGAATGCAAGAGTATACGTCAGGGTTCATTATTTTTAAAACTGTTTCTTGAGTTACTTAGCAAATGATAAGATGGTACATTTGTATCCTGTGAATAAAGAAAAAGCAAGAGAATTAACCTGATTTTCAGCCCATTCTGCTGCAGCTGAGACAGTTTTATGTCCATTGTGATCGTTCAATAAACACAGCATACAGATTAACTTCTTATCTGTACGGCAAAACACCTCAATGATCCTGTCATGTTGAGAGCAAATCTTCCCCTGTAGCTGTGAGATGGCGTTAACCAGCTTGTGCTTCTTCAGACAGGTAACTTCATAGTGAGGCTGGATGTGAACCTCACAGTAAGATCCCATGCATGTTAGACACGACTTGGTGGCTTTATGTTTTCTCCCAGTGCAAAAGTCACACTCCACATCGTCTGGTCCGGCGTAGAAAGGAGCCTTACCATCAGACTGCAGTTCGGTCTTCTTCAGTTTCTCTATAACTTCAGTCAGCATTGTGTTTCTGCGTAGAACAGGCCTTGGAGTGAAGGTCTCCCTGCACTGGGGGCAGCTGTAAACACCCTTCTGGTCTTCTTGATTCCAGCAGCCTGTAATGCAGTTCAAACAGAAACTGTGTCCACAGGAAACAGTCACCGGGTCCCTCAGCAAGTCCAGACAAACACAACAGTTGAACTCATCCTGAGACACAGGAATAAAGGCCATTTCTTCTTCACATACAGGCACACAAGCTACAAGCTAAATGGGCTGCTAAATGCTAATGTTTTGGTTTCATTTCACCAGAAGTGGGCGTCCGTGCTTCTTCTTCCCTTTTAATGGCATTTCGCAAACAACTTTTGGAAGCATTACCGCCACCTACCGAAATGGAGTGAGAGTCTGGATCTTTAATAATGATTTTAAAAAAAATAGGCTACTCTAAATTATTCTAATCAGACCAGTTTCCTCCAAACAATGGTGACTTTCCCCCACTCCCCCTAGCATCCAACCAGCAATATTGGGACCACCATCCCGGTAAGAGAAGTGAGAAACAAAAAAAAAACTCACTTTTAAATCTGTTTCTAACATTGTTCTTCTGCCTGCCAAACGTAGCTAGTATCTAACTCTTTCGCTAAGGAAGAGGGAAATTCATGTGCTTTATCGTTACTTTTTTCCACAGTTTGAAATAGCATAATGCACAACTTCTCCTGCAGAGAGAGAAATATAGCTAATAATTTCCTACGGTAATTCATGCATGTGTTTGCAATATTTTTAGAATGTATGTAGCCTAGGCTATTTCATCAGTCAATATTCCAGATATTAATGTAATATCTTGTCTTGGATTATTACAAATCATAACTTTTAACTTGATCTTTTTTCACAGTTTTTTCATTAGTCCTACTTCATCCAGTTTTCAGACATGGGTCAAAAACGACCCACATTTCCTATGCTTTTTCACATGGTTGCATATTCCTTTGCTATCTTTTGAAAATAATTTATGTATCATTGGATATTGCCGTTAATATTGCAGTTATTCAGCAAAAAATATTTTGATTACTTCATATAATTACAAACATTCATATAATTACAATATTTCATCTATCACTTTGTCACAAATTACATCATTGATAACCAATCACACGTATTGAACAATTAGTATGTCATCTATGCTGAGAACATAAATATGGCTCACAGTTTTCCTCACTCATTTTCAATTCTTAAAGGTCTAAGTCAATTACATGGTTTCTCAATATCCACAATGAAAATGCTGGATAAGACACTGATGAACACACAAGCATGAAGGCCCATCTCACTTGCCTTCTGAGATATAATCCACCCAAAGCTTCTAACTTGAATGGGCGTCTGTGTTTGTTTCTTCCTGGTTTTGTGTGAACTCAAACCTTAGGGGCACAGTGCAAGATAGTGTAGACTCTAAACATTCCCAGTACATACACTATTGTCATAAAGAGTCATGGACATGGAGATATTCCAGTGAACCGCATTTAACAATAGTCCTAAATAAGAATGTGCTCTATAATAGTCATCAGAATGAAGCAAAATCACTATTGGTAGGTTTGCAGCAAATTATAATGTATTCTGTTGACATTCTACTCTTAGGCTAAATTTTCACCAACTCAATAAGATGTAGATCAGTACCTTTTCACTTACACCAGTCTATTAAATCAGATAGCTTAGAATAGATCTTCTGTTAGAGCAGGAGATAATTGCTAGAGTAGGGAGTTATTTATAATTTGGCCGGATTGTTTCACTTCCCTATCCCACAACCCCCACCCCTGAAGCAGTTACGTGGGCCTGTCAATAGAAACAAGAAGTGGTGTTAGGTGTTAAGTGGAGGTGTTATAAGGCCCATAACCCCACTGCTTGCAACGCTGTTGTCACACTCATCTAGTATGACTATCGCAAGAAGATAACACACATTTTTCAACATCAGTTTTATTTTTTATTTTATGCATCGTTGCAATGGAAACTCAGCTTCCGCTTCAGAAACTGGCTGCCGGCAAGACCCCCAAACTCAAATCCTGGATTAAGGAGAATATCAAGAAGAAGGAATGCTGCTTCTACGTACAGACTGAGAGGTGGGTCCGTCTGGTCTAGAGGCTTTGATCTTTGTGTATGTTTTGGTGGAACAATGTCAGGGACTGGTACAGTTACATGTGTGTGTGTGTGGGTCAGTGACAGATAAGGGTCAGCCTGTTAAACTGTCAAATGGTGTAACCACAAAAACTGACATATTTCACACCTCCTAGAGTTCATGCAATTGCTCTTATGAAATTATAGTTTATTTATTAATATCCTATGAGAATATGTTTTATTATATGTATTTCTAAATTTAAATTATATGGGTTTTTCATTGTACTGAGCAAGACCATATGCTGTAAACATTTGTTTTATGTCTATTCTTTGACCATTTGAGTAAAAATGGTTTAAACACCCATTATTGCAGTGTAGTAGAGTTGTAAATGTTATAAAATCATTATCCATATTAACTTTTTTGTACAATATACTGGTTACTTACGCCAATTGACATTAATCGGTTTCACCAACTGACCATATAATGTCTACAGCAATAGGACAAGAAATTGACGCAGAAAATGGATATTTTAATATATATTCATGTAATTAATCATATTCCATATCAATAAACAATTTATAACATCAATGAAGAAACAGGATTAACTATGTTCCATTAACTTGATTTCAGCTCAGTTCTCATACAATTTTAGATACCCATTGTTTTTAAAGAGAGTGCGATAAAGTGTGTGTGTGAGAGAATAAGAGTGAGTGAAGAGTGGGTATGATCATTTCTTAACAACCATGAACAAACAGGATTGACTTGTGTTGTAATTTCAGTTACGTTCTCATACAATTTCCTTTTGTAAAATAACCATTAAGCCATTGTTTTCAAAGAGTGACTGAGTGAGTGTGTGTGTGTGAGAGAGAGAGAGAGTGTGTGGAGAGTATATTTTTTTCCATTTCTTTCATCACTAAACTGTTTTGATTACATTTTTAATAACTGACAACCATCAGTGTGAGTTCATGCCCTCTGATGAGATCTGAACAAATTATTTCACATGAACATAACAATAAATGAAACAGCGTCTCAGAAACTTAAGACTTGAAATATTCCTGACCAGATAAGTTGAGACTGTGGAAAAAACATTAACCTTTTAGGCTGTTTAGGATGAGGCCAGGTAAAAGACTTTCTTCCTGGCTAGCTGTTGCATGCAGCTTACCTCTACTTCATCCCAAACCACCTGAATGATCTGCCCCACATGGTTTGTCCTCATATCTGACAAGAGCAAACTTTCCCTGCTTACTTTCCTGATCTTACACGCTGTCAGATGTTGAGGTGGTGGCTGGTGGGTCCCGGAAATCGACTACAGATGGCCCATGACAGTTGCAGATATTGGGTCTTTTGCAAAAGCATGAAATTTCCCTGTACTGGATCACAGCTGGCTTTTCACAGGTCACCTGGTGAATCTTTAGTGTACCTTTCACAGTTGGAATGAAGGCCGGGACTTTCTCATCCTACCTTTCAATTTCTTATTCTGAGATCCAGTAGCAACACTGGAGACACTGGACTCCTCCTTCAGGAAGTTGAAGACATCTAGCCTAGAAATCTAGACTCACGCTATAGCGGCAGCAAATTACATTTGCTGCCAGGGCTAGTCTAGCAACTCTCCGTTGGCTTGTGAGCTCGAAAAATTAAACTTCTATCAGGCCAATCAAATCGTGTAAAAAGTCGTTAGGCGGGCTTGACATGAGTTAAGCTTTTATTAAAGTTGGCAAAAGTTTGAACTAGCCAACTAGCTCCGCTGGTGGAAAACGCATGGGACTCATAGCGCTGTCCTATTGCGTGCAGAGGGAATTTGAAAGACAACCGATTATCCCCTCGGACTGAGCACTGTGAACGGTGAGTGCCCAGACCCTACATTTTAATGTGGGTCTGGCCCGTCAGGCTAGAAGACATCCTCTGCGGTCTGCAAATCCTTCCCCCTCAGGACTGCTGTATCAGCAAGCCGCTTTACGGCCCCACCAACGCCATCAGGGGCGCCCTTTCCATGGGCCTTTTCACTAAAATTTCCACGAAACATTCTTGAATCCATAAAGAAAAGGCACTGTACTTAATACATTTTAAAAAAATCCTGTTCCTATACTGGTTAACAGGCCCATCACTCATTATATGAAGTGAAGAAGGTGGTGATTTGCACTTCAGGATGGCATCCTTCAGTACAGGCTCTAGGTGTGCCCACACAGCACGCTCATCATGGCGGAGTGAGGCAGAGATGGTGGCATAAGAATATGATGTCAGTGCTGTGTATACCACACAGGTATGGATGGTGGCCTGCTTCTGCTTCTGCTGCCACCGAAATGAAAAGCCTGAATTTCTGTATTTAACTTGCAACTGTAGTTTTCTGAGAAATCTACATGGATGCAGATTTCATCATCTTGTAGTGTCGATGGATCCAGTTGAATTGGTGTTTGGCCAGAGATTCAAGCTTCTTGTTGAGAAGACCAAGAAGGTCAGCAGTCTTCCCACTCTGTGTCACCTTGGCAAAGTTGTTGTAGGTTTTTCCCTCCTCTGTGTTGGTGATCCTCGACCACTGCTGTCAAGTTAGAATGTCTTCATCGAGAGGGCCCTCAAATTCCACCTCATTGTAGCAGCATTTCACACACATACGATACATGCATTGTTTACTGGATGTATCACATGCAATACCAGCCAGCAGATCTGAAATACTGTTTGTCTGTAGAATGCCTTTCTGGTACAATCTTTCAACACTGAGCTTGAAATTTTCATGATCAATGCATGCACATGAATTTCTGTCTGAATTTCTTTGGCTGGAGTAATGTAAAACGGACAGTATGTCACAAAATGTCTGTAGGTCCTATGACAGTCTGTGGTGTCTCAAGACAGTTCTATTGTAGCTGGCATGCATGTCTTTAAAGTGTAAGTTAAGTGTAAATTGACCCATAGTCCTGTTGTTCAAGCTCATCACATGCAGCCCATAGGGAGAATAATGAGACAATTTGGGACAACATGGGCCAAGTTATGGACAGGCAGCTTAAAGCAGACCCATGGGCCAAGTTATGGACAGGCAGCTTAAAGCAGACCCATGGGCCAAGTTATGGACAGGCAGCTTAAAGCAGACCCAGGGGGCAGTGGGGAGTTACTTTCAGTTTCAGTTTTGATGCCCCCATGGGTCTGCTTTAAGCTGCCTGTCCATAACTTGGCCCATGGGTCTGCTTTAAGCTGTCTGTCCATAACTTGGCCCATGGGTCTGCTTTAAGCTGTCTGTCCATAACTTGGCCTACGTTGTCCCAAATTATCTCAATCTTTTTCCGACGGGCTGCATGTGGTGAGCTTATACAACAGGGCTATGGGTCAGTTACTACTGGTTAGCACTTCGGACTTGTTACCGGAGGGTTGCCGGTTTAATCCCCGACCAGTAGGCACGGCTGAAGTGCCCTTGAGCAAGGCACCTAACCCCTCACTGCTCCACAGTGCCGCTGTTGTTGCAGGCAGCTCACTGCGCCGGGATTAGTGTGTGCTTCACCTCACTGTGTGTTCACTGTGTGTTTCACTAATTCACGGATTGGGATAAATGCAGAGACCAAATTTCCCTCATGGGATCAAAAGAGTATATACTTATACTTATACTTACTGTAATAGGGCCATAATAGGCCCATAGGGCCCTATTTTCCGACCTGGCTGAAAGCAGATTATTATCCCAGTGCAACATTTATACTTATCTTGCATGTCTCTTTTTTTGAGCAATGCGCTAAGGGGTGTGGCAATTAACAACATAAGGAGGGGTCTGGCGTATTGTCTAAAAATCGCTATTAGGACATTATTACTCAAATTTACTCAAAAACCTGTCTAATTTTGGCACAAGCTCAAGTGGTGCCATACATGGACGTAGATTTGCGTGGGGACTGAATGATGTGTCCACACCAATGTCAAATTACCAGAGGTGGAAAGTAACGAAATACATTTACTCACGTTACTGTATTGAGTAGTTTTTCTGTGTATTTTGTATTTTTTAAGTAGTTTATAAAATCGGTATTTTAAATTTTACTTGATTACTTTTTGAGTGAAGTATTGTACTTCGTTACATCAAAAATCCCATCCGTTACTTGAGTAAAAAAAAAAGTTAAGACTAACGAAAACAGAAAGGGAGAGAAAAAAATTGCGCCCTAAACCACTAGCCTAGTGATAATGATCAGCATGTAGCCTACAACAGGACATGAATCAAGCTGGCGCCATGCAGTCTTTCTGAAAGTGATGGAGCTGGATTACGAGATGCATCAGATTAGCCTATGAAAGTGTATTTTCCGCTATTCCAATGGGTTGTCTCAGTTCGTTTTTAGCACCAATGATTGAGATATTCAAGCAAACACCATGGGATTTCGTGTTTTGACGTTTGTGCTCACCTTTCTTTGGAAAGAAGTTTATTAGCAGTTGTTTCCCCTCATTTTGATGTCTCTCTTTTTCCTGTTTTGGCCTTTGTTTTTAGTAACCTGACTTGGCTTTCTTGGAGAAAGACATTGCACCAGCAGCACAACAATTAGCGGTCCACTACTAGCGATGCTCAACTAAATAAACAAAAGATAGACTACCTTATGAATCGTGCAGGCGGACTAAACCATTTAGCTCTTTAGCAAGGGAGAGTGAGAGTGACCTTAGACAGTTTTCACTATGTTTTGCATACAAAATCCAGTCAGTCAAACTTTACATTTCGTCTGACATTCATTTTTACATTTAATTTGGAAGTTAAAATATTCAGGTAAAATAAATATATGGTGGAAATAAGTATTGAACGCTTATTTTTTTTCCAGTAATTAGCCTAAACTTCCAGTGAGTCTATTCGAATTTTTCACCACACATTATATTAACACACATATAAAAAATCCAAACATAAGAGTTTTGTGTATTAAAGTGGAATGACACAGGAAAAAAGTATTGAACGTGCCTACTGAAATTTCTTCAATATTTTGTGGAAAAGCCTTTGTTTGTAAAGACAGCTTCAAGACATTTCCTGTATGACAAAACTTATTAGTCGCAGTATCAGGTGTGATTTTGGTCCATTGTTCTAAACAGATTCCAGAGGTCCCTCTTGTGAATCCTGATCTTTAGTTCCAGATTACTTCCAGAACTGTTTAATTGAATTTAATTGAATTGGCTGCTTTCAAGTCTTTCTGGAGCTTTCTCCGAGTGGTCCTTGGCTTTTGGAATTGACTATCCTTCTGACTCCCTGGTCAGAAATATTGCGAGGAGATCCTGTGCCGGTTGATGATGCAGTGATGTTTCTTCCACATGGAGATAATGGCTCCCATGCTGCTTACTGGAAGATTCTGAAGTTTTGAAATGCATCTGTAACCAGTTTCATTGATATGTTTTGCAACAATAAGGTTGCAAAGGTCTTGGGAGAGCTTTTTGCTTTTATCCATCATGAAATGTTTCTTGTGTGATACCTTGGTAATGAAAAAACTTTTTATAGCCCATCAATATGTAAGCTACTAACCAAGCTTATATTAATTTGTGCAGATAGAAAGGATAACTACTCTCTAACTACTTACAGATTCCAGCTCGTTCCTTCCCTTTCCTTGCCTTAGTGCTTTTTCTTAGCGTGTTCAATATTTTTTCCCTGTGTTATTCCACTTCATTACACATGACTCTACTTATGGAGTTGTTTGGATTTTTTATGTGTGGATTACCTGAGTTATTACTAATGCCTGATGAAAATGTTGTGCCCCCTGTATTCCACTTTTCAAGGGCCCTCTCCTCCATTGCCCCATACTTCCCACTTTCCCCCCCAGTTCGATGCCCTTTAATCTGCTGAACCTTCTGCTCGTTTCCAAATATAAAAAAAACTCTCTGCAACTCAACGTTGGCCTGCCTGCCTCAGCTGCCTGTGAGGGGCTTTTCAGTTGTGCTGGATTACTGTTCACTGCAAAGCGACCCAAGGATGAGTGCAACTAACTTTGAAAATCAACTACTGCTCAAACTTAAAGGAGAACTCTGGTGATTTTTCACATAGATCTCCATTTCTCAACATCCTTATCAGGCAAGTACCTCTACTCGGCGGCCATATTGCAACACTTTTTGGGCACTTACCGTGCATCTATTTCGGCAGAAATGCGTGTGCGTAAGGCTTCACGACACCAATCTTGCTCCAGCAGCGAGATCACAACAGATGATTGGCACGATGTCTTCACAGCACACCACATGATTGGCTCAATGTATTTTACAACACACCACATGATTGGCTCAATGTATTCACATGTCAACGTTTTGCCACGGAAGGGTTGTAATATGTGTAGACAACTGCCATATTGGCGTTACAAACTAACCCCATGCATTACTATGGAGGATTTTTTGAGTGCTGTATCTCCTCATTAGAAAGTCTCTGGTAAAACTGGTTGTTCTGGTACCCCCCCCCCAAAAAAAAAAAAAAAAAGTAACTAAGTAACTTTTACTTAAAGTACATTTTAAATGAACTACTTTTTACTTTTACTTGAGTACATTTTCAGATCGGTATTTTAACTTGTACTTGAGTAATATTTCATCAAGGTATTGGTACTTTTACTTGAGTACAATATTTTCATACTTTTTCCACCTCTGCAAATTACGACTGAAATGTCCCCACCAATATTCAGGTTGAAACGGAAAAAAAAACGCTCACATGCGATACACAAAGGGTTAAATAATTTCCCACTTCAGTACTGCCTCCCGAAATACGTGTTTGAGACAGGTCTGTTTTTTTATTGGCTTAGCTTCCTGTATGCTGTTGATTCAAAGTTTTAAATGGTGCTGGCTAGCTGCTATTTACTGTGATAAACAGTTCGCGAGGAAAATAACTTTGAATTTTCAAGAGATTTAATCATTATTCTCTACGCCCATCTCCACATTCATTCGTCTCGGTAGAATATCTCACAAACTCTTTAGGCAACACATGACAAACCATATATCATAAACAGCAGACCTTACCGAACACAAAGGTGTAATGCATTCCCGTGTATAATAAGCCGTACCAGAGTAATCCGGTTTTTAAATAAATTGTAGCAAAATTCAACATGGTCTCCAATTTTGGGCTTTTAAAACTGTGCTGTGCTTACATTGCCTAACTATCTGTAAATATTAGAATCAGAGAATATATTGCTCATGGTTAAGTGTTTGTCCATGTAGTCTTAATGATTTATTTTCACAAAATGCTAAGCATGTATGTATTTAAGTTTCTTAAAACTGAGCTGTGCTTAAAGAAGCCCTATGCAGGTCTGGTTATTCCTTCGCTGTCACGGCTGCCTTAATATAGAGGTGGAAAAACAAATTTCACATTGAAAAGTGATTTATTAGTTCATAGTTTCATAGAATTCCGTTCATGGGGGGCCATATCAGCTATACTGTACACACACACATAAACACACAGACTGTGCTGCTTTACTGCGCCACGTTCATTACATTATCTTACATTTTTCACGTAATGAAATTATACATTTAAAAAGTACTTATGATTTCCATCCCAACTGACATTAGAAGCACACGACCAAGTTCCCACTTTCCCCTCTCGGACCATAAAGACATATTTTTACAGTATATCTGGTATGGTTCTAATAATTATCAGTATTACTGGTGGTTGGGCGGGTGCCTGGATCATCACTGGGGGCACCCACACTGGGGTGATGAAGCATGTGGGGATGGCCGTGCGTGACTACACCCTCAGCAGCAATCCTGCCCGAGGGGAGATTGTGGTCATCGGAGTGGCCACCTGGGGCACCGTGCACAAACACCAGTCCCTCGTACACCCTGAGGTATGGACGAACAAGTGCTAATATGGCTATATGTAAGGATTCATAAACCGTCTGACAATTTCTGACCATTTTGCACCAGGGCCGGAATTCCGTGTCAAACCAGATTAGGTTGTTGTTGCACCATCTCAGATTTTGTTCAAACCTTGTCTATATCATCAATGGGTCCTAAAACCAAGGCCTGTGAAATATTTCTGTGCAAATCTTCTGTCTTCATATATTTTTCAGACTTCTTTCAGAATTCAGAATTCTTTCATTTTTACAGCTTGAAAAACATGTGCCATGTTTGGGCATTAATATCTTTTTTGGGCATTAATATCTTTTATGCCTTTAATCTGACAGGATAGTGGAGAATGACAGGAAGTGAGAGTCAGGGTGGGATCCAGAAAGGACCACGGGGCGGGAATCGAACCCGGGTCGCCGGTGTACGGTGCAGGTGCCCCGGCCAGTTGTGCCACGGCTGGGGCCATGGGCATTAATATCTTGACGATATTTTCCCTAGCCTCCTCAAATTTTCTAGGGTGGAAGACCAACTCATAAAAAGCATGTGTAAACAATTTAAAGTCTGTACTGAAAGTCTCTGAACTTTCGAAAGGGCCCTAGATATCAGAAAAATGTGCATTAAGTGATATTGAGGGTATTAAAAATCAGTTACTATTTCCTCTTCAAATACATCAGTTTATTACTGTAATGTTTTCCAACAATTTGAAGTCTCCACATCAAAAGACCATGACAATAAAAAGGATAAAACAAGGCGAGTTTGTATTTTTGTGTCATTTTTAAGCAACTGGTATGTGGGGTAGCTAGTAGGACCATAAACATCTATTTGGAAATAGCTAAGTATATGGACATTTAATGTGTAATTAATGTCCATTCACAGAATAAATGCATGTAGTTACCTTTACGTAGTTACGTAGTTATGTTTTGGGAACACCAAAATAAACATTTAGCAGCATAGCATTTTGCTCCTTTCATAATGGTGGTATGTTCCCAAAACACCTGTAACTACATGCATTTATTCTGTGAATGGGACTTGGTACAATATTTGTACTTTACACACTAAATGTCCATATTATTATTACATTTCCACATAGATTTTTATGGTCCTACTACCCCACATACCATTTCAGTTGTATGAAAATGACACAATACAAACACGCCTTGTTTTATCCTTATTATTGTCATGGCCTTTTATTTTGGAGACTACACACTTTGGGACAACATTTAACAAAGGATTATATTTCCAGAGAAAATACTGATTGATTACAGGTGTGTCACAATATAGGAGTTTTGAGACCCTCAATATCACTTTTTGCATGTTTTTGCAAAGATAAGATTCATATAAGATATGAATGTCCAAACATGGCCTCCGAGATAAGGCCTTTCAGAGAGTGTAAACAATCAAGTGCAAAAAGACTATGAAAACAACATGTTTAGGTTTTAGTAATCAAACCTAAACATTGTGTAGACAAACTGTGAAGAAGTTGGCGCTGCAATTTTCCTGGATTGTGTCTGATTTGATACAGAATGACTCACCAGTATTTATATATTGGTGTGTGCTGTAGATGCAGTGTATAAATGCCCTACATAGGCATACTGTATGTATATAGTATGTACATACATTAAACACACACTGTAAACTTTATATATCACATTTGTACTATACTGTTACACTTCATGCCACACACATCCATCTGTCTCACTGTCTATCTGTCTGTATCTGTCTCACTGTCTATCTGTCTGCCTGCTTCTCTATTTGTTTGTTTGTTTATTGCTCGTCTCTCTCCTCTTCTCTCCAGGGCTGTTTTCCTGCCCACTACACACTGGACGAGCGGAGCCAGGGCCGGCTCTCCTGCCTGGACAGCAACCACTCACACTTCCTGCTGGTGGACGACGGAACGCATGGCCACTACGGCGTGGAGAATCGCCTGCGCAGCCGCCTGGAGAAGCACCTGGAAAACCGAGGTCAGCTGTCTGACACACACGCTCACTGTATGACCATATACAGTAGTTTGAAGTATTTACTTATGACTTACTTATTGGAATGTATTAATAACTTAATGTTAAAGTTCATTTTAAAGTTACGTAACTTAATGCATTTGGTTAACACTATTCTCCAAAGTGATTGACAATACATAACATCTCCCAAATATGCTAAGGCAAATGGTTGCAATCTCTGCTTGGTGTGTGTGTGTGTGTGTGTGTGTGTGCATCTCGTGCCTCTTCCAGAAAGTGATGTGAAGATCCCTGTTGTGTGTGTGGTGTTGGACGGAGGACTGGACACTCTGAATGTAAGAGCTTCTGTTTAACATTTTTGCATATGGAGTTAATTTACCTTGTAGGGGCATCTAGCATATTGTTGTGAGTCCATGTCTGTGTCCTTCTGTGACCATCTTCAATTGAATGAGTTCCTATTTAAGCAATGTATTTTTTAATTAAATTCATTCTAATGTGTAATGTGAGTAGTTTTAAGTATTAAGTTATGTTAATCACTTTTTATTTTGATTGAGTGTCAGGGTTTAAAGGGTGTCCATCTCTGTATCCTAACAGACCATCTACAGTGCCATGCGGAACGGCACCCCATGTGTGGTTCTGGAAGGCTCGGGCCGGTTGGCAGACGTGATTGCTAACGCGGCCAGGAAGCCCGAATCACAGGTCACCCCGGCTCTGATCCAGAGGCACATGAAAAGTTTTTTCGGACAGGAGTACGAAAGCTGCAAAGACAAAGTCAACGAGTGGGTCAAAAAGGTACATCAGAGGAGTCTAGTGTCATAGGGGGGGTCATATCTGTTTTATTGGTGGTCATCTAGTTATTGCTGCATGATGATTCAGATTCTTGCGTGTTTGTTATTGGTGGATGTTCAGTTGTTGAATTATGATGATGCATCATAACATTGGTGGATGTTCAGTTGTTGAATTATGATGATGCATCATAACATTGGTGGATGTTCAGTTGTTGAATTATGATGATGCATCATAACACTCAAGCATGTTCATAAGTATCATGGTACATCATGGCCGTCTCTAGAATGGGGCTACTGTAGGTAAATGTGTCTTGTGCCCAACCTAATATGTGGCCGACTGACTGAAATTGCGTCCAAATTCACACCCCTCCTTCTCAGTTGTATTGCTCGCGGAGTCCTCATCACAAGTTGCTGTGGTAGATGTTACTTGCATGCTGCACACCCATTACTCTAGGTGAAATATCTCACAAACTCTTCACTAGTATATCAAAATAAACAGAAGACCTTACCCAGTAAACAATGAAACATGATTTCGCGGTATTACATCCTGTAGGCTTCATAGGCTGTTAGGAGAGATTTTGTCGTAACATGAGATCACATTTATGATTTGGATTCAAACTCAGAGCCTTGGAATTGTCTACTTCAGTTAAGCGATGGAAACACTTTACACATACTACATGTATGTGTAAGTACACACACCTAACACCTAACTGTCTCACAGATCCAGGACATCATCAGGATGCCACATCTGACCGTGTTCAGCATGGACAAGGACAAGAACAGTGACGTGGACGTGGCCATCCTCCAGACCATCCTGAAACAGGGTATCTGCATGTTTTTGAGGAACAAATTTAATGACTTTTAAGACCTTTTTAAGACGTCTAATGGTAAAAAATAATACCAATTGTAGAAATAGTCATTGTTGTGGGATAAGCAGGTAAAATTAAACAACTGCCAAACCTGAAGTGTTTGGAGTACACCTTATGTTGAAAATGTTTAGAAAAACAGACAGACATATTATATTTTTTATAGTTGACTTCTTAATGACAGGGATTGTAACTGACCAAGGCGGCCAGCCCACAGTTTGGGATGTGAGCTTGGTGTTGTAGGTGGAAAAGGAGGTGCAGGAGAGGTTGTTGGAGTTTTTAAACGGTTCAACTCTATTTAATAAATAACAAAACAGCATAACAGCAAATAAGTTCAGTGTTCCAGTCATAAGCAATCCAGACTTACATAGAACATAAAGCCAAATCTCACAACAGGAATGCTGCTCTCTCTTTCGCTCTCTAGGGGAACTGAGCTACCCCTCTTAAATAACCCCATCAATTGTCCTAAATTAGCCCAAATTGGGATATTGGCTCAAACCACCCAAATAGGTAACCACTTTAATATTAACTATTCACTATTAACAATATAATATATATAGTATATAGAGCAGTAAGGAGGGAGAGAGAGAGAGACTATGAGCCACTCCTAGTAGCCTGACTACGCCACCCTGGGCTTAGTACCCAGGGACTTCGTTAAGAGAATTGCTAGGGAAGGTTTGACACAGGTCCGAAAGCACCAAGCAGACAATGTGAATTCTAGTCAAATCATAAAAGTTTATTAAATAACCAAGGGGGGGATTCCTGCAATAATACCTGAAACGAGTCAGAGGTTATGAAAGTGTATGAAAATACATGAAAATACAAAAATATTTATTATTGTTATCTATTATTATAATACAGCATGGACAGGTGATTTCTAAAGTGGGGCCAAGGCTAAAAAGATACAGCAGATGGGGGCTTACCTGAGGGAGACATACTAACTGGAGGTGTGTTCTAAGTTCCAGCCATCACACGTGCATACACACTGCAAGAAAGTGACTTACCAGTGACACAGCAGCCCACCGCAAGCAACAATGACACCACAAATGTGCAGCTACAGGGTCCCACCACCAGGTGACTAGCCTCCCTCAAAGAGGGCCCCACATCTGCCAAACAAACATTGTAGATTATACAGGCACACCAGGACAAAAGAAATACAAACACACGCAAATGACAGCCAGCACCAGACAGGCACTATAAGCAGTTACAAGAATGAAGCATATGCCACTTATGCCCCGTTCCTCTTTACTAATGCAGCAAGCAACATGCAGGCTGACATAAACGGCAAATAAACCCAAAGAACACAGGCAGACAAAGAAACAAAATTATACAGACAAGCAAACATAGACACTAAGTTAATGCCCACAAAAAGAAACAAAACAAACACAACTCGAACTTACTCGAAAACGGCACACAATTAGGCTACCCCAAAATAAACTAACTACAGACAAGACAGCAGCACGACCCATGCTATGCACCCCGTGTAGATGGAAAGGGCCGTGCTACCTGGACAGGACAGAAAAGACATTGAACATAAAGCCTTCTACTGGAGCCTAGAAAGTTACCTATTAAAGCAAGCATTGTATATGTTCGTAACTACGATAAGTGCACAAAGCGCCGTATGAAGAGCACTCACCCACGTTCAGCTACAGGCATACAAGAGAAAATGTTACAACTCAAAACAGAAAATAAACTACGAGAGATTAAGACAAACATAGGTGCATACCTGTAGAATGAATAAGGGATGGTGTCTAAAACACGGGCAGCAGGAGTAGACTAGCCGGTGACTGCGAAGCTACAGGTGAAGACAAACATTGATTAAACCATGTTAACAGCAAACGGGAGTATTGCAACATACCTGATGACTGAATCCGATACGCTAGGGGGTTCAACAGGCAGAGCTTACAACGCTTCTTTGTACCTGGGTGGTTTTATACTGTCCGGCCATTAATCAGTGCGAACAAACTCCGGTGTGTAACTAATCACCACGGCCCCCTAGTTAGCGGGAGCAGGCCAGTGTGGGATATGTAGGGAAAACAGGGAGACATAGGGAAAAGACAGGGAAACAAGGTGAACTGGCTACAATCTACCCCCTTGTTCTTTAACGTCGCCCCGACGATAAACAGGCCAACTGGAAAATGGATGACAGCTTAAGATCTAAGAGGAACTCTGATTACTCAAGACACAGGTCAAGGAGAGCTTGCAATCACATTACTCGGCCTCTATACACCACGGGGGAGGTGATGGATGTTGGAGTGATGCCCTGCCGTGCCCCGGCAGTCCTCCTAAGGGTAGTCTCATTGCGGTCAGAGTTGTTCTCGCCTTGAGATGTCGACAACACAGGGGGAGGGGTCAGGACTGGAGGTGGCAGGTCCACCGGCACCTGTGCAGGTGGAACAGGACGCCTACCATCCATAGGATCAAGGCTCAAAGAGCATGGTTCCAGGTCAATCTGGAATGGGACAGGAGCTACAGCCTCTGTGGTGGAGGGGTATACCGAAGAGGGTGCAGTTGGGCCCTCTCCTACAGGTGGAGGGGGGGCTCAGTCACTTGAACCCACAGACCTTCTCCAGAATCTTCTTCTGGATGTGGCCTTGGCTGGAGCGGTTGCTCTTATTGGGGGGTATTGCGGGGCTCCATCCTAAGTTGAGGCTTCAGCATGATGCGGTGGACGTGCCGGACCTTGCTTGGGTAATCGACGGGTGCGATTGTGTACACAGCCCCGCCAACTTTAGGTGCCTTAAATACCTGGTATACAGTTGAACACCAGAGGTCCTGGATCTTGTGGTGTCCCCTCATCCCGTGGTCCCGAAGGTACACATACTGGCCCTCCGGTATTGGGTCTTCTTTCACCTGCTGGTCATGGCGCCCTTTCCGTCGAGCAGCAGCGCTGGCCTGGAGCAACCTGGAGCCTGACTTGATGTTCCCGGACCCAATCATGCACCGTACCAACCTCTGGTGCCCATACTCTGCCCAGCAAAAAGTCAACTGGCAACTGAGGGTCCTGGCCAAACATAAGAAAGAAGGGGGACTCCTCTGTCGACTGGTGTGGTGTGGTGTTATAACAAAAGACCAGTTGGGGAAGACAGGAGGCCCAGTCCCTCTTCCTGGAGTCTGGCAACGTGCGCAGCAAATTGTGCATGGTTCGGTTAAACCGCTCACATTGCCGGCTGGGTGATAGGGAGTGGTACGGGATTTGGTAATTCCATACATGTTGCAAAGCTGCTGGATAAGGGCGCCTTCAAAACTGCGCCCCTGGTCAGAATGAAGGCGACTTGGCACACCAAACTTAAAGAACTACTCGTTCACCAAGACCTGGGCCACCGTAGAAGCACGCTGGTCTCGTGTTGGTACTGCTAAGGTGTACTTGGTGAAGGCATCGGTAAGAACCAAGACGTTCTCCACCCCAAGACAGTGAAGTCAACCGCCAGGATCTCGTTTGGGCGTGATGCTAACAGATGACCCGTATAAGTTGGAGCTCCCCGACTAGAGTCCTTGGCCACTTGACAGCGACTGCACTCTTGGCACCATCGCTTTACCTCCGCAGACATGCCAGGCCAAAAGCACCGCCGACGAACCAGCTCCAATGTTCGTTCCACCCCTTGATGGCCGTGGTCTTGATGGAGCTGGGTCATTACTTCTGGTCTCAGGGAGTTGGGCAGAATGACTTGGAGAATCTCCTCTCCCCCATCTGGGCGGAGGATCTTGCGATACAGCAACCCATGCTCCTCGACCAACCGGTCCCATTGGCGCAGGAGGGCTAAGGCAGAGGTTGACAGTTGCCGACGCTCTGTGTGATTAGGCCGCCTCTTCTGCTTCCAGAGCCTGAGTACCGGGTGAATGTCAGGGTCCGCCATCTGCAAGGCACAAAGCTCTGATGTGGAGTGAGAGGGAAAAACAGACATAACAGTGTGGCTGAACTGAGTGGGCGGTGGTAAGGATACTACCTGCTGCAGGTGAGTAGGTACGGAAGTCCAGGGAACCACCACATCTCGCCCACTTGGGCCCACTTCCAAGTGTTGCCTGGAAAGGGCATCTGCATTTGTGTTGCTCTTGCCTGAGCGATATCGGAGCTCATAATCGAATAAGGCGAGCTGAGCTGCCCACCGCTCTCTGTCACAAACACACTCACACACATACACACTGGTATCCCAGGTGTGTTCAGTGAGTGCCATTGCGAGAATGACCAGCGATCCCAGACACTTCTGATCCGAATCTCACCATCTTGGGGCGAAACCACATGTCTACACATGGCAGTGCAGGCGGACGACAAGAGCTTTGTGGCACACTCAGGGGTTCAGGTAGGTTTTCTGTCCTGTCGATGTGTGTGTGTGGGTCGCTCTCTCTCTCTCTCTCTCTCTCTCATTGAAGGATATCATGTGACCTTTACTTTAAGAAAGTAGGGCTTGTGTCTGTGGCCTGTTGGTCTGACATAAGGTCGTATTTCTGCCTCAGGCTCTTCTCACCCAGATCTGGTTTGGAAAGCTGGCTGTGGATACCCCTTTTTGGAAGATCCTCCTCTGCATGCTGTTCTTCCCACTCATTTACACTGACTTCATAACCTATAGGCAGAGTCAGCATCATGGGAGGGCCTTACGGGGCCAGGCCCGTCCAAAAAGGTCACTCACTGTGTCCCCCTAGCTGAGTTCTCTCCCTGACATAAAGATTTTTTTTTTTTTAATTAAATCCATATTCAATGTTGATGTTGAACACCTATTCAAAATAAAACATGAATAACTAATAAAAGCAGACCTGCCAACCTGTAGGCATTTGCGTAGCAACCACACATTTTCACATCAAAGTACGCCAGTACGATTTATTACTTACAATTATGCAAAAATGTAGTAGACATCCAACTTCTCCGGAAATCTCCCTTGAGCGTGTGAATTAGAATCTCCTTCAAATCTATTTCATGCGAGGCTAAGATACAGAGAGAAAGAAAAAATTGTGCTATTTTTTCTTTTGCCCTCGGTCAGTTAAATAAAAGACTTGATGAGGTGAGCTTAACATGAAATCACATTCATAGTTGTGAAATCACATTCATAGCATTTTTTTTTTCTCGGCTTGAGGTGCTACTCAAAACATGTCTTTAAGGTTGGCAGGTCTGTAAAAGTGAGGTCCCCCCCCCCAATGCTCATGATCAAAAATAAAAATACAACCCGAAACTCTGTTTATGAACTGATAAAACCTTTCTGTTTCTAGATTTGACAAGGACACTGAGAGGGAGGCCATGATGAATGAGAAGACAGCAAGCTTGGCCGATATCTGGTGAGAACAAGACGAGCCACAGAGCTCAGAGTTGAATCAAATGCACTCGGGAACTCACCTATGCTAATATATGCTGGGACTTATCAGTTATTTGCTTTGTGCTGTTTGCTACTGGAGACCGTTAGTCTGTAACAACTTTACTGAGAGACCTCTGCCCCTCCAGCGATCCTCAGGACAGTGACGAGCTGAAGCCGCTGAGCTGCCGAGCCAGACTGGGGAGCTTCTACGCAGCCCCACAGGTGAAGTTCTTCTGGAACATCGCCTCCTACTTTGGGTTCCTGTTCCTGTTCTCCATCGTGCTGATGATCGACTTCCAGTCCACGCCGTCATGGAGGGAGTGGCTGCTCTACGTCTGGGTGACCTCTTTAGTGTTTGAGGAGGTCAGACAGGTAAGACGTAACCAAGTTGTTTCTTTCTCTCATGTTATTTCTTGCTCCTCTTTATCAATAAATACAACAGCCAATATTGTGAATTATTATTTTTCCTGTATACTGAGTCCTGCTGATTTCTTGCTTTTATCTACTTTGTCAATCTTCCTACGTGCGCTTTAGCTTTTCGATGATCCGGATGGATTTGGGTTTCGAAAGAATGCCAGGATGTATATGAATGACCGGTGGAACATTCTAGACATGGCTTCCATCCTGCTCTTCATCGCTGGTCTTGCCTGCAGGTTGGATTCGAGTCTCAGAATGTTGATCATTCAGTAATATTACTTTTAAAAGTCACTACCCAGAATCCTTTGCTCTCCCCTGCAGGTGGATCAGCAGTGCATTTTATGCGGGAAAGGTCATCTTCTGCATTGATTTCATCATCTTCTCTCTGCGACTCATGGCCATCTTTACCATCAGCAGGACCCTGGGCCCGAAAATCATCATTGTCAAACGGATGGTGGGTATCAGAACTGGCTTGAAACATGCAAGACATCCCATTTTACTTTCTTTTGTCTCTGTGAGCGACAGCAGATGGCTCATGTGTGCTGGTTTGTCCCTCTCTCCAGATGATGGACCTATTCTTCTTCATGATCATGCTCAGTATCTGGGTGGTGGCCTACGGGGTGGCTAAACAGGGCATTCTGATCCACAACGAGGAGAGACTGGACTGGATCTTCAGAGGAGCTGTGTATGAGCCCTACCTCATCATATTCGGCAATTTCCCAACCAATATTGACAGTGAGTCATATTCAGATGTTATTTAAACACAGTTAAGGGGAAGGTTGCAAACAGTGTATGCAAAGGAATATAAAGAATATACATAGCTAGGCTGTTCATTTCTATAACAATATTCATCCAGCGAAATTACTACACATGTCGATTTTTATTTTTTTACAAATGTTTTTTACAAATGTTAATACGATACATGTACAAAATGTACCCTAACCATCTAGAAGCTGAGTTTGACATGCCCACCTGCACTGTGAATGGCACTGACCCGATGCTACCAAAATGCCCTATGCTCAATGCCAACCAAATACCAGCGATTCCCGAGTGGCTGACCATCATCATGCTGTGTGTTTACCTTCTCTTTGCCAATATCCTGCTCCTCAACCTCCTCATTGCCATCTTCAAGTGAGTTCACTCTTCTCATCATAAACATCTGCTCCCCACTTCTTGACCTGTCACCTGAACCACAGTGCACACACACACACTACACACTTTCTCTGTTGGCAGGCTCTGCGCAGCCTGTGATATTATTTCCTTGGGAGATTTAATTAAAACATTTAATTAAAACATTTAATTAAAACGTTGTATTGATAGATGTAATGATTGATATTTCTGTAAGTCAAGTCAAGTCAAGTCACGTTTATTTATAAAGCACTTTAAAAACAACAACAGCTGACCAAAGTGCTGGACAGGCAAATTAGTACGACTTGGTAGACAACAAAAAAGACAACAAAAAGTGAGGATAACAATATTTACAGGCAAACAAACAAATAAATAAATACATAAGACAATCAGACTGTGTTAAACGCCAGGGCATAAAAATGGGTTTTTAGGTGAGATTTAAAAACACTCAAGGAGGGAGCCAGGCGTATATGTTGGGGCAGCTCGTTCCAGAGCTTTGGTGCAATCACCGCAAAAGCCCGGTCCCCTCTGCTCTTTAGCCTAGAACGAGGCACAACCAGACGGAGTTGGTCAGCAGACCTAGAAGCCCTAGAGGATGTCTGCACCTTCAGGAGATCTGCTATGTACAGTAGGGCCAGACCATGTAAAGATTTAAAAACAAATAAAAGAACTTTAAAATGTATTCTAAAACGGACAGGGAGCCAGTGAAGGGCTGCAAGCACTGGTGTAATATGCTCACACCTTCGTGTTTTGGTTAGAAGGCGGGCTGCAGCGTTCTGAACAAGTTGAAGGCGGGACAAAGAGACGGCTAATGCCCACATATAGGGCCTTGCAGTAATCCAGGCGGGAAGAAATAAAAGCATGAATAGCCATCTCAAAGTTTTTGAGGGATAAGAAAGACTTAACCTTGGATAAAAGCCTTAACTGGAAGAAGCTAGATCTTACTACTGTGTTTATCTGTTTCTCCATTTTTTCTCCAAGTAAATTCTCCATGTAAGTAAATTCCATGCCTCGCTGCCCATCTCCAGGGGTGTTACTTTGTCTTCAGTATTGAGTTCAAAACATTCGGGCTTAGCCTAAAACTCAGTAGGGGTTCGTTGTTACCCCCAGGAACATTTCGTAAATACTGTCAAGTAAATGTGAAATTTCGGCACACTTTCTGTCAGAGAATAGGGGCTACATTATGACTAAAACACACATGCACGATCAATTACCTCATCTATTATCCGGACATCTGCATGAAAACATTTAACCCACGAGGGAAATGGACATGGCCATAATTTGCCCAAAACACTTTGCTATGTTTATGAACAAAAATGGTATTTCCTGTGGACATCATAGTCTTAAAAAACAGAGATTTAGGGCTATCCGACCAGCTTTCCAGCCTAGTGCATTAGCTAACAGTGCATGGAGACAGTCAGGTTCTGCTACTGCCATGCTCACACACAGGTGTGCTTGAGCCAGGTGTGTGTAGTGTTAGTAGTATTTACGATGATTTACAGCGGTCATATTTTGTAAAGGTCTGCCAGGGAAAGTTCTGCTTTCATAAATGGCGTGCTGTCTCACAAAAGCATAGAATTACTGCTTAACTAGCTGGCTACGATTAAGCATTCTCCTTCACCTACGTATGAGCCTAGCCAAGTCAGTGGCACGCTGAGGCCCTTCTCATCTGCTGATACAGCAACAGGAGAGTCTTCCACTGCTATCCTGCTCCTCATTGCCTTGATCAATAGCGGAGTGATAATCAGGAGAGTCGGGAGAATTCACGAATTCCCGGTGGCGTTTTGGGGCTCTAAGCTAAAAAGCACATGATATTGCTGTTTGAATATTTTTCTTTGCTGTATCTTCTGAGTAGCCTGCCCTGTGCGACTGAAGTTCCTTTCGTTTTCAGAATGTTCATTATATCCATAACCTTAAGTATTTCTTCAGTGATTAGCAAGCTAATGGAACTTTGGAGCTTTGACTGTTTCTGCTTCAACAGCTACACATTTCAGGAGGTGCAGGACAACACCGACAAAATCTGGAAGTTCCAGAGGTACGACCTGATTAAGGAGTATCACAGTCGCCCAGCTCTGCCCCCTCCCTTCATCCTCCTCAGCCACCTCCTCCTCCTGTTCAGGCGCTTTGTCATGCGCCAGCACCCCCAGAAGCACAAGCAGTTCAGTGAGTGCAACGCTCACCTGATAACTTTATCAGCCAATCAGATGCTTTTATGCACAGCTACGTATAGTGATGTACTTCAGCTAAAACAAACAAGAAAAACGTTATTTTGGCAAGTCAGGCTAATTTATCTCATTACTTTTAACTTGTGGCTCAAGAACTCGCTTTTTTATGACCCAACCCACTATGGAAGTAATTTTTCTACTTGAATTTAGCACCTATGTATACCTAAAATCAAGTTACCAATGGTTTTGGTGTAGACGTACAGTGAGGCTCATAATATAATTTGAACCCATGCTAAAGTTGACTAAAAAGAGGAATATAAAATCATCTTTTGGAAATTGATCCAAAGTAAGAAAATTAGGAAATATCCATATGCCCAACTTTAGCATGGGTTCAAATACTTCAAATCACTGTAGATGCCAAATTCAGGTTAGTAGAGTACTTGTGTCTGTTTCTGTGTAGGGAAACGTTTGTCTAAAACTGACGAGGAGGAGTTGATGTCATGGGAGGCCATCATGAAGGATAAGTACTTGGCCACCCAGCTCCAGAAGACGAGTGAGAGCATGGAGCACCGCATCCTGGCCATGGCTGACCGGTAAGGCTCCCACAGAACCAAGAGGTGAAATGCTCTCTGGACAAGCGCAACAGAGATAGTGCTATTCTTCTGGCATAACTCATGTATCGGAACATCACCTATTACCGACCGTCCCCTATTTCCGCCCTCTTACCTGTATGTGTCACTTAATATCCATTTCTATACAAACCAAGACGGCGGATTCCTAAAGAAAGGCAAACACCCACACCATAGGTGTATCTAAATTAGCTATGTACAAAAAATGACATTTTACTGTGACTCAAAGAGCTGTAAACAGTGTTGTAAGGCTGCGTGTACAAATCCGCTTGGAGCTCCAGTGGAATTTTGATTTGCGACGAGAATTCTCGGTTTAACCATTGATGTGCTGTGTGGAAGGGTGGAAATAGGTCCCACCAGCCCACCACTAAACTCTGAGCGTGGTAAACAAAATCGGATATTTCAGGCAGTAAAAGCCCCGGTGAGAACCAAACCAGATTTTGTTCAAATCTACACACCTAAAAACTATATAGCTATATATATATATATAACTGTCAATATCTAATCAGCATGGCAGCTATTTGAACACACACGGCATAACACCAGAGTTTAAAAGACGTATTTCGAAAAAGCTAAAAAACTGCATGTTTTCCTTAAATGTTGATGAAGCCACCAACACGAACATGGACAAAGTCCTCAATGTCCTCGTTCGTTTTTTTTGATGAAGATGAGAATGCAGTAAAAACACAACACCTGGCGAGCAGGAAAATTAATATAGCCAATGCCTCAGCACTTATGCTAGAATTAAAAGATGTCCTGCAGTCCTATGGTTTGGGGCTGCCACAGGATGACCCACCACCCACATAAAAAAAAAAGTTCAGGCTCAGGATTTTTTTTTACTTTAATCCCTGGGCGTAACGACGCCCCTGCTTTTAAGATATTCTAATTAGTCATATTTGATAAATGATTCATGGCACTTGGTCAAAACATCAAACACCAGACAGGTGTGTGTGTGTGTGTGTGTGTGCGTGCACATCGTTTCAGGGAAAGGAGAATGAGAAAGTGTGTATGGGTGCGTTTGTAAGCCTGTATGTCTATCTGTCTGTCTAACAACATGTGACAAATCTGACAGACATTACAGAAGGACCTACTTGATGACAGCATTTTAATGTGTACTAACTTTGTACAAGAACACTAGGATAACTAACTCGGTCTTTTAGTAAACACCCAGTGGCCCTCAGGTGAATTGTTGTGGCTTGCTCCACAGGGTGGCCTCCATGTCAGAACTGCTGGAGAGAGAGCATGACCGGGGCACCACGGCAAAGCGGCTGGTTCAGCTGGAGGAACAGGTTCAGAGCAGTTGATTCTCTTCCCTTTTCCTTAGAATAAATAAACAAGCAAACAAAAGGGTTAAATAAATAATGTACATGTATGTACCCAGAGGCATGAATTGTGCACTTCCATTTTCCCCCCTCAACTTTCCAATGTTCCTTGTATTGCAGGTCTCCCAGTCCGCTAAAGCATTGCAATGGATCATGGACACCCTAAAAGCCCAAGGTTACCAATCCAAAGAGGAGCCTCCTACCATGTGTGAGTGAGGTGGCTTTAGACTGCCTCCCCCCCCCCCCACACACACACATACACACACACACACACACTCTGCCCCACCCCAAATTTAGGCCTGATATTCATATGTTATATTTGGAACTACTGTAAGTGTCAGTCAAATTCACACCAAACACACACACACACACACACACACACACACACACTGTAACAGGAGTGATTTCTAGAACTCGTTTAAATTTATTCTGTTTATTGTTTATTGAATATGGCTAGATGTTACGATAGTGAAGCAAGGGAAAACAGAGGCTTCTTATGTCTTTTACTCCATTAAGTGTTTATGTTGAAATCCAAAATGGACATTTTACTTCATCAGTTGCTCAAAAAACCAACTAACATCTATTTTTATGTGCTGAGGTTAAGAAGACATCGTTTTTTTCCCCCATAGTATAAGTACCGGTATAAGTATATATACTCTTTTGATCCCGTGAGGGAAATTTGGTCTCTGCATTTATCCCAATCCGTGAATTAGTGAAACACACAGGACACAGTGAACACACAGTGAGGTGAAGCACACACTAATCCCGGCACAGTGAGCTGCCTGCAACAACAGCGGCACTCGGGGAGCAGTGAGGGGTTAGGTGCCTTGCTCAAGGGCACTTCAGCCGTGCCTACTGGTCGGGGTTCGAACCGGCAACCCTCCGGTTACAAGTCCGAAGTGCTAACCAGTAGGCCCCGGCTGCCCTTAACCCTCCCTTCTCACTGTTTCGCACTGACAAATGAACATGCTTTGAATCGTGTTACCCGCGAGAGTGGGAGAGAGACTTTAGACATACGCACGCTCCCATGTTCAAACAGACTTACGCTCATTGCATTGTTATTTGAATGTGTACGGACTGCTTGTTGACACAGGGGTGTTGTATTTAAAAGGAAGGATGGCGCGGGGCTATGCGCCATTAACACATTCACGTTGATTTGTTTGTAATACCCCATCCCCCAGACCACAGCTTATGTCTGTTTCTACATTAAAACCTAAAGTTATTAATGCTGGCAATCAGCAAACCTATTGTGAGCGAATAAAAACAGTTTACTGAAGCCGACCAATATTTGTCATCATTTGTGTCTATCAAATATCTAAGTGTCAAAAAAGTATATATAGCCTACCTACAGATATTTCAAGTTGTCACTCATGTTATCTCCCAGGTCAAAAAGTTGTATACTTTAGTTTAGTATGTTAGAAATATGATTAAAGTACATTAAGTATAAAACAAGTATGCTTAAATGTACTGACTTTAAAGTATGTTTAATGTGTACTTTTAAAAATGTATACTACAAAATGGATGTTATAACTTCAACTGCAGTGTACTAAAACTACTAATACTAATTCTGCAATACTGAAAGTGGTATTTTATGTACTTTTAAAAAGTGTACTTTGTTGTTAGTGTATTTTAAATTGTATAGAACTTGTTTTAAGTGTATTAAATTACAAATACTTAGAGTGGTAATTAAATGTACTAATTGGAAGTACAGTTACTGACAAAAGTGTAGTCACCCCTTTAGAAATAGGCCTATAGCATCACCTGGCCATGGCTATGCTTCACTTCACTAAACATGGTGCACCTTTCATGCTCCAGACATAACCACTGGTCAGGAGGCCCACAAAGTTCTAGTTTTATTCCGTTGCTCCATAGAATTAACGGCCAAACCTATTGTAACTCATGTATATGGTTTTGGTTCATTATTCAGTTTTTTTCATGTTTATAGAACAGTAGTATGTTTGGATGAGGTATACCCTTTCAAACTGTTCCTAGAGGATTTACGAAAGTCGACTTTACGACTTTGTCCCCACGTTAACATTGTTTTCTGTACCTCCGGAAATGCCTTAGGAATGCACATGTTTGATTCTGCAGTTGAAAGGGTCTATATTAGGCCTAAGAATATACATGCCCCCCCCCCCCCCCAATAAACACAGTAATATATAACATATCAAAGTAATTTGATAGTAAGCAGTCATTTCTTTCTTTGGAAATACAGTAATTTCTGTCTTTGGCAAAATCTGTACATGTTGCACATACACATGCACATCTGTACATGTTGTTCATACATTGATCATATTACATAGCCATATTTATTTTGCTCTTATAAGGTAACTGCTAATACACTGCACATACTTAATTTAATTTATAGTCTAAACCACCTTCTGAAAACAACTGTATACTACTGTCTACACTGCACTATATATTTTGTCCTGTCTATGCACCACCTACTTTGTATATCACTTTTCTGCACCTCTGGTTAGACACAAACTGCATTTCATTGTCTCTGTAATTGTACTCTGCACAATGACAATAAAGTTGAATCTAATCTAATTTAATGACTATCTATTTAAAAGAATGGGCCAATATCACACCTGAACACTATTATATTATATGCGCATTCCCGTTAACTTTGTGAGGGCTTAGGGCTGTCCCACTGTAAAGTGCTTGAGGGCTTGCTCGCTCCTTTTCTGAAGCCTTACAAGTCAGCATATGGACACTTTCCTCAACAATTCATAGTGTTGTGACGTGAAACACAGGGTTACCTAAAGGGAGGCTGGAAGCTTGAAAAACATCAGTAAACAACTGCCATAAAACGGAAACGTGTCCGCAACACATTTTTTTGTGCTGTCAATTTAATGATAGGTCACAGCAGGTGCTGTCCCATTCTTGGGGTTCATCTCATTTCTTCATTTGTCCATCCTCCTTTTCCTCCTTCTCTCCTAAGGCCTCTTTCTTCTACATTTTTTGAAGGAAACAAAGAAAGGAATGTGAGGAGGATGAGGAAATCAAGGAAAGACAGATAGGAGAAATGAGATGAGATGTCCTGCTCACTCAGAGATGTCAATTACTGATGATTTGGCTATGCATCACCGCTTAGGCTAGAACAGGGGTCGGCAACCCGCGGCTCTTTGATCCCTCTGATGCGGCTCAGCTTTTGAAAATAATTAATGAGTATTTAATTAAAATGTATTTTAGTTAGTTCATTTTCAAAATGTAATATTGTAGGTCTATCTGAGTAATTTAGCCTATATAACTTTCCACCTCACTTGACTCCGTAACCGTAGCCTGCACAATATTGTTACATTCGCGGTTTGTTGCCAAGTCAATATCAAACAAAATCACCGATTTCCCTCCATTTCAGTCAACGAGAACACTTTGTTATTGTTGATGTGTGCGCTTGCTGTAGGCTAGATAAGGAAAATGTCAAAAAGGAAACGTCAGCGACCACAGCTTGCGAGCGCGAACACAAGCGGGCTGAAATGGGAAAGTTTCCATCCGAAGACTGATTCTGAAAACGCGAAATGAACTGCCCGTTATATCACACACTGCAACGAGTTAGTAGTATTGCGGTGTTAACCCTGTTCGGTTCCACTTGCATGTGAGAAATCTCTCACATATGAAAAATATAAAGACAAACCTGCGCTCACGTTTAAGGGCAATTTCGCGCAAAACTGTCACATCCATAACGCCAACACAATGCCATGGTATTTAGTTGCCGTTATGGATATGACAGTTTTGAGTGGAGTTGCCCTTAAATGGTGACAACCTCAATTCTTGCATGAAACTTCACCTCACTGAATATGAGCCATGACTCCAAGGCCATCACCAAATCTAATATCTGGTATGCCTAATGTTCAATTTCGCCAATGACATGTCAACGAAAATTGAGTGTTGTTAACTATGATGTTAATGATACTTTGCATACCAAAGGACACTGGAAAAATAGGGGGTGGTGTTTAGCCTACAGTACATGGGAAGAATAAGGCCTATACTTCTGTCATTCCACTTTATATTTAAAGTTACTTGCACATTAGGCCTACTTTTAAAACGAGTAGAAAATGTATTTAAAAATCCTCTGTTGAATGAAAGTAACTGTACGTTAAATATCCAAACTTTTTTTTGTAACCGTCTTGATGTGGCTCTTCTGAGATAAAAAAAAAAGAAAAATTGGTAAAAGTGGCTCTCCAGGCAAAAAAGGTTGCCGACCCCTGGGCTAGAATAAACAGACTACCGTCACACCCAAATTGCAGAGAATTGACTTGAGAATGAACTTTGCCAAAGCCTACAAATATGACATGAACATGGAAATTCACTTACTGACCCTGATAATGAGGGAACGTTTGATTGTTCTCGATACATAAATGAATACTTAAATACAACACGTAAATAAAACAGGCATCAATTTTTTTTTTAAGTTGCATGGTAGTTCATGATAATTCCAGCACAAAGATATTTTCTTGGTTTATCTACTGTACTCATTGATTGTCGTTGACCTTGGCAGCTTATGGCCTCCTTACATCAAAAAACTTCGACACGATTTTGGGAAAGATTCTTGGTAGATTGGAGTCTTTTAACTAATGTCACCCATTCAACCTTTACTCAAAAGACTACAATCTTTAAAGAATCTTTCCCAAATCTTATCAAAGTTGTTTGGTGTAAGGAGGCCACTAGTTAGACCAATGATCACACAATTCCGACTGGAAACGCTTCCGCGTATGCTCCCGTTTCCTTACGTATCGGCTCTTCCACCCATATTGGAACGCTAGATACCGCATTGTGCTCCAGAACGTATGCAAATAGCGGCGCCATCTTCGTGGGAGCAACAATCACTGGAGGCCAATGGAGAAACAGACGTCTCTTATCAGAAATCAGACAGGTGTCTCTAATTGCCGGCAAGTTTTGTATAGACAGTAAAGGTGTTGCCCCCAGCAATATGGCGGCCACGTTTACGTGTGCCACCTAATAGAACTTGACGGACAATGTCTAGGTTCTATCTTTGCTTCCGCCTCTCTCGTCTCTCCTCATTCTCACCATAGATATATATAGAATGGCTAGATGTCTCGTCCGCGCTGCTTGCCAATGGAGGCCGCCGTTGGAGACTCCGCCATAAGACATCTAGCCATTCTATTCTCACCTCCTCTGGTTGACAAATGAGACATCTTCGATGACGCCGAGCTTTGAACAATATCCTGTCTACAATAATTACTCCTCAGTGTGACTCAGCAAAATAACCATTGCAAGGGAACATTCAGGATTGAAGACATTTATTAAGAATAAACAATCAAGCTAGAGCAAGGAGATGTCTATTTAAATTATCTCCTATTAAGCTTCCACATATTACACTGGTCAACAACAATATATAAATTAGCTCTCTTACAATACACATAAATCTTGACTTGAAATACAACTCCATGACCAAGGAACAAGGTCATTTCATTCATCACAAATGTTAAAGTTTCCTTTTACTATACAACTGCAAAACTGACATGCACTGTAGGATTAAATACAGGTTGCAAAACATTTAGCATTCTGCCCAGAAGGATATTGTGGTTTGGTTGGTCAAAAATAAATGTCTAAGTGATTCTGAATTTTAATTTATTGCGAATACCAGTTCCAGCCTAGATGAACTCCCCAACCAGCCAGGGTGGTCAGGGAAGATAACAGTCATGTAATCTCTCCCTATCAAATCTGAAAGGATCAATCAGTTATTGGAATTGCACAGTATTATAATATTTTAAGATTTGTAATAATGTTATGGCAAAATATTCTCATGGAAAATTAATGATAATTTATTCAATTTTAAATAGTCACCACTGAATGATTTCCATCTATTATAGCATGAAGTGATGAATCTATAAATGGCCTTACCTGAGACCACACCCACACCACCAACAGTGATTTTATATGTGTGGCTGCTGTACCCACAGAGAAGGGTCTTGGAAATGGTCTCAGGAGTCTTCAGTTTGACCATGTCTCCCTTTATGAAGCCTGTGACTAGAAAAGGAGCGGAGACAGTCATGTGTGAATAATGTCTGACTAACGGAGACCTTCCCTGCTGCTAGCTGCCTCCTGCTACTTGGACACTGCTAATCCACCTGGTCCTCATCGCCTGCAGTTACTGTATAAAACAAGATTATTTATTCTGTTCATCATGCTTATTCAAGCCTCTGTTGAATCTGTCTAATTTCAGTATGATGTATTTCTGGAATTTGCTTGTGATCTTGACCTGTGATCTTTGACCTTTACCTGACAAGTCCAGGGATCTGGTTTTTATCTGAGACAGTTTGTACTTTTGGCCTGTCATTTCTGTACATCCACCCTCAGTCTCCGCTTCTAGGTCCAAGTTTACCTCTGGACTCCTTGTTTGGTAACACATACTTACTAAGAAAAACAACCTACCTTTGAATACTGCCTGGTGGAACCGTTTTGTCTTGTCTCTCAGAGATGGGGACACTGATTTCATCACTTCACTGAAGGAGAACTGTGGCTTAAAAGTGACCTTGGGAAGGGTCTTAGTCACAGATGAGGAAGTGAAGTGTGATTGGAAACTCTACAGGGAAACAAAGGGACAGGTCAGAGAACTTAAGGACACCGATGAAGATGTTCTATCGAGAACTCTGCAAATACTTTGACACATCAACATTGTTAGGTTAGGTGCACCTAACCTCTGTCAAAGGTCTGCAAGCCCCTGCTTTTACAAGAGTTTTTGTTATGATAGCAAGTGTAAGTAGGAGCCATTTTATTCTGGTGAGCCCGTACATCAGGGATTCTGCTGAGGAAACATTGAATTATGTAGCGTTGAGAGTCTCCATATAGACAGAGTGCTGGTTACATTACCTGGAGGAAATCAATGGGGTCCTCTATTGGCTGAAGTTTCTCCATCTCCGCATCTCTGCTCTTCAGTTTAGTGATCTCCAACTCCAGCTGGTCCAGGAGTCCTTCAGCTCGACTCACCTCTGCCCTCTCCTGAGCTCTGATCGACTCGGTCACCTCAGAGCGCTTTTGCTCCATGAAGCTGATCAACTCAGTGAAGATCCCATCAGTCTCCTCAACAGCTTCCTGTGTGGTGGCCTGATAGGAGATTCAAATCTGATGTTCAACCTGCAAAATATTCTAGCCAGGCCATGCCCACCTAGATCTCCTTTAAGGAGGATGTGAATGAGTCTGGTTTCAACCAGGCTAAAAGAAAGATTCAAAGAAAAATTATGCATATTCAAAGAATTGAAAATGCTTATCCATTATCGGATGAGTGATCATTGTCCATCATTTCTGCACAGAACATCAGAACCAAAAAAGCCAAAAAATAAAGAAAATAACAGAAAAATGGAAATTAATTCTAAAGGCCCCCCAAGTCTTCCCCCACAGACGTCAGCCATACTTTGGGGTTGTTGGGGGAAAGAAAAAAAGACATCAGTCACCTGCAGAGACTTCACAGCCTGTTTGACCTCCTCCACCTCCTTCTCTTTCTGCTGGAGTTGCTTCTGGTTATACCCCTTCATCTGCAATAATGTTTTCTGTGTGGATAGATGTACACAGAACAGTTACAAGAAATTACAATTACAAGCACAGCCAATGGTAGAATAGTGACGGAAAAACCTATACAGGTGTACAATAAACCATACAGTTTGTTTGTTTGTTTGTTTGTTTGATTGAGAGAGAGAGAGAGAGAGAGAGAGAGAGAGAGAGAGAGAGAGAGAGAGAGAGAGAGAGAGAGAGAGAGAGAGAGAGAGAGGAGAGAGAGAGAGAGAGAGAGAGAGAGAGAGAGAGAGAGGAGAGAGAGAGAGAGAGAGAGAGGAGAGAGAGAGAGAGAGAGAGAGGAGAGAGAGAGAGAGAGAGAGAGAGAGAGAGAGAGACCTGCTTCTCGGTTTGTTCTGCCAGAGCTGATACAGTCTCATGTCCGTTATGGTCATCCATCAAACACAGCAGACAGATTAACTTCTGATCTTTGCGACAAAACACCTCAATAATCCGGTCATGCTGAGAGCAGATCTTCTCATGTAGCTGCGAGGTGGCATTCACCACCTTGTGCTTGCTTAGACGAGGCACTTCATAGTGAGGCTGAATATGAACTTCACAATAGGAAACCAGACATGTTAGACATGACTTGATGGCTTTATGTTTCCTCCCAGTGCAGAAATCACACTCCACATCACCTGGGCCGGCGTAGAAAGGAGTCTTAGCATCAGACTGCAGTTCAGTCTTCTTCAGCTTCTCTATAACTTCAGTCAGCATTGTGTTTCTGCGTAGAACAGGCCTTGGAGTGAAGGTCTCCCTGCACTGGGGGCAGCTGTAAACACCCTTCTGGTCTTCTTGATTACAGCAGCCTGTAATACAGTTCAAACAGAAACTGTGTCCACAGGGAACAGTCACTGGGTCCTTCATCAGATCAAGACAAATTGAACAGCTTAACTCTTCCAACACTGAAGCACTGGCCATTTTCCCCTTTCTCACACACGTGCTGCTAGCCTGGAAGCCGGCCCTCGAATTTGAGGGCAGGAAATTCAGTCTTGAGTCAGTCCATTGGGCGGGCTTTGTATGATGATGGACAGGTAAGCAGTGTAGCAGTCATCTATGTCACCTGAGCATGCTTTAGTTGATTTTCCTGAATGCTACTGGAGAAGCAACATGATTTGTTTCCGCTATGGCATCTTTTTAATAAGATATTGACAACACAATGACTTTAACAGATGAACAGAAACAGCGGTTAAGGCATTTGACATCCTCTAATTTTGTGGGCGGGATAAATTCGGGTTGGCTTTCAGACTAGGTTGAAACACGCCCCATAATGAAATCCAAATGACGTCTAATCTGATGCAAATTCTTTTCACCTGATGTGGGGGTGTGTTTAGGATTCTACCTGTTTTTTATGGACATAACTCTTAAAGGCACAGCGCAAAATTCATGCATTGCCTACTCTTGCTCCCTTACTTGTAGGTGATTAGAGAGGAATATACACTCACCTAGGTATGATAACGAGGCTTCTTGGGTATAAATTGTGTGGGGTAATATGTGCCTGACCCAAAGGTCAGAGGTCAAGCTTTTATCAGCTACAGGAGGAGAAGGCAAGGAACAACTGGGAACAATCAAGACTAGAACACTAACTGACCGAGAGGAGCAGGTTAGGAGCTGTCTGGGGTGCAGTAGTGTTCTATGTGCAGATCAGGTCTACCTGCTTAGTCTATGAGTATGTACAGATAGTGATTATAAAATATGTACTTATAAGCCTCTAAAACTGTAACTGGGGAATATCGCAATACTCTTTCAGTAAATATTGAAACAATAGAGTGATTCAATGAAATGTGTGCAGTGTCAAATGTTTTGAGCAAATTGTCACATGACCAGAGCTGTTTACTTCCTGGTTGCACCTTGAGAAGAGGATGACTGCCTCACAGCTCCCAAATAAAAGGTTTTTAAAGTATGTTAAAATAAACATAGGAAAAATGTTTTTTGTACACATGGTCTTTAAGGTGTCTAGTTATGATATATACATTTATAATTATTCAAATGTCTTTGGTGTGTTTGCAGAATGAGTAAACATGTAGACGGTCACAATAGGGACCGGTGGGATAGAATGTTGTATCTAGATGCACACATACTTCTACACCTACAAACACACACACACATACACATACTCATACATACACACACGCAGAGACATACACACACACATACACACTTAATGATGTTTTATAAACAAAGTTCGGGTGGAGCCTTCGGGATGATTGACAGCAATTAACTCACCCACTGCCGCCGCAGGGTAGGCCTATTTAAGCCGACCTCCTTTTCCATACGTCACACGCTCCGACGTTCGCGAAATCATTCAGTCTGCGTATTGTTCGCATTGACAAGACAGCTCTCATGGAACTGGAAATCCACCCAGCGCCAGCAAGGCGTTGACCCTACCCACTGGACAGTGCCTCGCATCCGCAGCACTCTCCATTCCCGCGGCATCGCGTTCCGTATGTCGGATAGGAAGTTCCATCTCCTCCGCCTTCTAACGCAGTCGGATAACCCGGTCTTTTCGCCCTCCCGCTCCCTCACTTTGTTTTCCTCCCCAGACCGGGAAGCAAGCTGCTCCTTCTGGCATCCCGACGCGGTTCCTTCCGCCGGCCATTCAGCCGGACGAAGCACACACCACCAGCCACCTCGCGAACCGGGCACGCCGACAGCACTTTCCGGCACCACACACTTCAGAGCGTATCATTCCGCTGCTTCAGCCACAGCCACGTCAGCGGCTCAGGCCCATTCCCGCCGCATCTCCGCCGTATTTCCGGGTCCAACCCCACTTCTCCAGACGGCCCCGGTAGCGACAGCGTCGCTACTCCCCCCCCCACTCCTTCTTTCCCTCCCCCATCCACCTCCCCTAGCCAGGACTCGGTCCAGGCCTGCCCCACCTCCAGTCGTTCCGACGACTGCTCCCTCCCTCCCCTTTCCATTCCGGGAGCCACGTCTGTACAGCACGCCTCAACTCACGAAGCGTCAGCTCGAAGAGTCACCTCACTAGCTCCCCATCTCTCTTATGAGTTAGCGAGCACCTGGTCTCAGTCGGCGCCGATAGCGACAGCGTCGCTACTCCCCCCTAACCCTCTTTCCTTCCCCGTCCCACTTCCCGCGACCCTGTCCCAGGTTGCTCCCCTTCCGGTCGCGTCAGCGACCGCTCCCTCCCTCCCCCCTTTTCTCCCTTCCCATCTCTTCCCCGGCTCCGCGCTAGACCAGCCCGCAGCAGCGGGTCATCAGCACTCAGCGAGTGCTTCGGACCACGACGTCCAGTTCCGGCAGCAAAACTATTCTTTAGCCACAGCACAGGCCCTGCCACCGCCTCCTCACGCTGCAGCATTCGAACCACCACCCGTCACAGCGTCCACCAGGAACCTCATCTTGTCAGGTGCAGACGTAGACCTTTCTACCATTCTTCCCTCCCTTCCTATTCCCTCTCATAACCGGGATCTAGTTTGCGGCGAACTGGTTTTTCTCTAAAAAATTCTGGCCCAGCGTCAAAAACCCTGTCATTTCCCGAGTTCACCGTAGCTTTTGCCAACTACACAGAAGTCGTCTGTTTCGTGTTCTCCAGTCGACGCAAATGACTAAGCTAAATGACTACCTGGCCATCATCGCCGGCCTAGCCGTATCCTACGGTGGAGCTCATTTTCATACGTAGGCTACCACCGGCTGTTTTCAGCAAAATGCGCTGCCAGAGTCGGCCTCTGGAACTAAAACCCCTACTGGGGCGCGCTCGATATGGAGCTCCATAACCGCGTTTTCCTAGGACTTAAGCCATCTCGTCCCCTCTGCAATAGCCCCAGTCACGGCGCGGTCGAGTGTCCACTAGTCAACTCATTCCCCAGGGCCGCCCTTTCATCTCGCATCTCCTAAACTGCGCTCAGCAACCCCATCTCTCGAAGACGTCATATCTCTAGATGCCCAGTGTCTGGCCGATATCAAACTCTGGAGGATGTTTTAGACGAATGGAATGGTCTGTGCATGTTCTACGACGACTGCCAATCATCTCCAGAAGAGCTCCAGTTGTACACCGACGCAGCCCCCTCAACAGGCTTCGGAGGCTTTTTCAAAGGGCGCTGGTTTGCATCCCCGTGGCCACTAGAGTTCAGAGAGCTAACAACTGGAAATGAATCGTCAGCCGTGTTCGAACTCTACCCCGTAGCCATCACGGCCCTACCTGGGGGAATGAGTGGATCTCCAAGAGTGTGATAATCCACAACGACAACGAAGCCGTAGTGCACGTCATAAATAACTCGAGCTCAAAATCGCCTGCGCTTTCCCCTCTTATTAGGCGTCTAATCTGGATAGCAGCCAGCTACCAGCTTATTATAAGAGCCGCGCACGTCCCCGGTTGCCACAATGGAATTGCTGACTCTCTCTCTCGTCTTAAATTCCAGAGATTCAGAAGCTCGGCTCCAGAGGCGGACCCGTACCCTACTCCACTCCCCAGCCTTTCGGAGACCATCTTCCCATAAACCACCCCCTCAGCTATCTTCAGCCCATCACGGCCGACCTAGCCCTTCAAGCCCTCGCACCCAGGACCATGCAGTCCTACTGGACTGCTTGGTCGTGCTTCAAACAGTTCCACGCAAAGCACTCACTACCATTTCCCAGTTTCGATGCAGTCACCATATCATCATTTATCACCTACGCCCACACTTCACTCGGGATCAAAGTTTCTTCCATTAGAGTCTACCTAGCTGGCATTCATTTCTTCTACAAACGCCCCCACGGCTCCGAATGCCCCTTCTCCGACACCAGGATAGGCTTGTTAATTAAAGGTATCCGTAGGCAACATCCAGTCCCCCAAGACTCCCGCCTTCCCATTACCTCAAGCATTCTCGCCACCTGCCTCGCTACCCTTCGCAAAGGGTTCATGTCACCGCATTCCGATTCCACCATCTCCGTTATGTTTCTACTGGCCTTTTTGGGCTGCTGAGATGTAGCGAGTTTACATGCCCTTCGTCTCTCTTCATTCCCGATGTCCACCCGTGCATCGCAGATCTAGAGCAGCTAGACCAAGACACCATTCGATTTACCATCAAACAGAGTAAAACCGATCAGTCCCGAAAAGGACACTCCATATCCATTTAACTCCGCCTCAGATCTTCAGCCTTTCCAATACCTATCTCACTACATCTCATATCGGTCAGCTCAAGCTTCGTCTACTAGCCCGCCCTTCGTGTCAGACGAAGGGCTACCCATCACTCGCCACAGATTCCAGACACTCTTAAAAACCATTCCAGTCAAATCTGGTTTTCCCGCGGATCGCTACTCCGCACACTCCTTCAGGATAGGAGCTGCCACAACAGCTGCGCTCAACGGCTTATCGGAGCAACAAATTAAAATACTGGGCCGTTGGTCCTCGGATGCCTACCAGTCTTACATCCGCTCCAATCTAGCGGATTTACGACTCGCTCAGCAAGCACTTATGTAGTTGGTAGCGGCCTTTCTCTGTGATCTTTTGGGGTGCAAGCGGTCATCGCTCTATCGCGATATCCGCTCCAGGCACTCCAGGACCACGGACAGCTACCTTGCCAAACACGCACTTCTCCCATACATTCTAGTCTAGCTGAAGCAATCATATAGAAGGGCGAACTAGTGAAATGTGTGTTTTATAAACTAAGTTCGGGTGGAGCCTTCGGGATGATTGACAGCAATTAACTCACCCACTGCCGCCGCAGGGTAGGCCTATTTAAGCCGACCTCCTTTTCCATACGTCACACGCTCCGACGTTCGCGAAATCATCCCCCCTCCTCCCCCTACTCCTCCATTTCACCAATTGCCCTGTTACTCATCCTCCTTACGCAGGGGGGTGCAAGCGGTCATCGCTCTATCGCGATATCCACTCCAGGCACTCCAGGACCACGGACAGCTACCTTGCCAAACACGCACTTCTCCCATACATTCTAGTCTAGCTGAAGCAATCATATAGAAGGGCGAACTAGTGAACACACACATACACACAGATATACACACTCACACACACACACACACACAGACATACACTCACACACATACACATATTCAGACACACACACTCACAGACATACACACTCACACACATATTCACACAGATATACACATACACACACACACACACACATACACATATTCATACACATACATACATACACAACGACATACAAACTCACACACACATACACATATTCATACACATACATACATACACAACGACATACAAACTCACACACACAGATATACACACTCACACACACACACACACACACGCATACACACAGACATACACACTCACACACACACAAAATACACACACACACACAGATATACACTCACACACACAGATATACACACTCAGACACACACACACACTCTGTGACGGGTGCATACCCATCGTCACGGTAGCGAGGCGCTACCTTTATCATGTAAGCTAGGGATGGGCAAAGCGAGGCTTTATGAAACACTGAAACGTTCGAAGCAATCGTGCCGAATTGTTCCGAAGCTTTGAAACAATTCCGACACCTCAGAGCTGTTTAGGGTGAAACAAATCTGTCAAATGCTTCGTATTAGAGATGCAGTCTTTAAAGTTCGTGGCTCGCTGTGTTACCTGTGTTCAGTCTTTGTCAAAAGCTAAGCAGCATGCCCTTAGTCAATTACTGGATGGGAGACCACATGAAGTCACAATAAAGATAATCTTATTGCTGCCACTATGTGTTCTCTAAATCACTTTCTTCTCATAAAAACTCTCGATTTCTGACCATTCTGAGAGTTTAGTTGAAACTGTGTGGTTAATGGTGAAGTAAGAAAACATCAACAGATACTATCTGAAACAATACCTTACAAATCAAACGGGGATCGAACCACATTTGAGTAGCCTGGGCTACCGTGCAAAAAACACCCTCACTAACCACTACACCATCATGGTTATTGCTTAAGAGAAAGTTCACTTAACTTTGGTCACATGACATGGGGATTTTGAACGATGTTTCGAAGCAGTGGTCACATGACATGGCTGTTTTGAACCACGTTTCGAAGCAGTGTTTCGAAACACTTGTGCTTCGAAGCCTCGACACTGATTCGAGACGTCGGTTTCGAAAGTCACACCCCTATCCATTGGAGTGTTGCTTCAGAAGGCTGGGCCTAATCAAAAAATGCTTGCATATGATTGAATAAGCCACTTGTCCGTCATCTGTTGATGTGCTACTTCAACCACTCACATCGAAGCCAACCCGTGATGCTGATAACAGTCTCACAGTCGCTTCTACGCAATGTCACATCTATAAAACTCCCGCCCTGCATCCTGATTGGCTCTAGCATAAAATCTGGTGCAGAAATCACTCTCAATGGAAGAGGTCCCAGATGGATGTGAGTGAAGCTAGGCGGAGCTAAGCGGAACGAAATTCATCTGGCGAGAGTCAGGTTAGTAAGTGACAGGACATGAGTCCTATTTGCTCTATGGTGACTTGGTAAAGTCTGACGTTATTGCCGGCTACAATTATTGTATTGTTTTTTGACTATCATGTCAATTTTTTTGTTTCATTTATTGAAAGTATTTTTTTTCTATTTTTTCTTTTCTTTTGTTTATATTTTTTATTAACCTAATTGCAGAATATTGGCCTTATTTGGGAAAAAATAAAAATCCCATCATCAAACCTACTCCTCTGCGTCCTCCTGAGTGTGACAACTTGCTCAAGACTGCACTTCCTCACTTTACCCTTCAACACAATCACACACACACAGACACAAACACATACACACACACAGACATACACACTCAAGGGGACTTCACATTGCAGGCGGCATGTGCTTTGCCTGCTGCTCTCACACACCCACCTGCAGATACACACATACACACACTATACACACACACATACACAGACATACACACTCAAGGGGACTTCACATTGCAGGCGGCATGTGCTTTGCCTGCTGCTCTCACACCCACCTGCAGATACACACACACATATACACACACATACATACACACACAGACAAACACACACATTCACACACATACATATATATATATATATAACTCTCACAACTACATGCAGACACACACTCGCACGCACAGACATACACATTCGGGGTTCTATTTTAACGAGCCAAAGCTCCTGGTAAATAAATAATGTTAACATATTTTTCATATTTATTATTGCCATTGGTCTCAGTGTTCATATCAGTTTGAAAAGTCCTGTCAGAATACCTTTATTTTAACAAAAACTTATTTACTATTTGAGCAACCTTTAATTGAGTATACACATATTATCCATACAATTGTGACCGGTAATAAAACTCACTTTTTCATCTACTTTTCTACATTAAAACATGGTTTAACTGTTGCCAAGATGTATATATTGTAATATATTTCAAATAAACATTTTATTTTCCAATTATTGTCTTTATTTTCCAATTATTGTCTTCATCACAGTCATACATGTGTTTAAAGATCTTTACTAAGTTCAAATAGCTGAAAAAATATGGCAAATACATTTTAAAAGGCCTAACCATGTGGCTGGAAAACATACACAGGCATTTTCGGCATGTTTATCTTGTTCTTCAAATTAAAGCTCATAAAATCTCAGGTCATGATCAGTACAACACTCCATGGGATGCATTAGACCAGCTCCAGCTCAGAGGGGTCAACACCCCAGTTATTCTGCACAGGAAAGTCGACCCTGATGCAGTCTGAATCCAGAGCTATGAGAACAGAAGAGAGTACTTTGTCAGTGATGTTAAACTACATCAGAGTTACTCATAGTAACATTCATTCATGAGAATTTTGGACAAAAATCTATATTAACACCAGAAGAGTCTCACATTTGACTACACCCACACTTTGGTGAGTGAAGTTTCCCCAGGCGTGCTTTAGCTGTTTAACAGAAGCCTTCACTCGGACTTTGTCCCCAATCCTGAAACCTGTGACAGGAGAAGGAGCAGAAGTCGTTACTCTGTTTTCTCTACCACTCCAGTGCCAATGGATTAGATGGACATGTTGCATAATTGAAGCAAAACATGTTTGCAACAAGTATGTTGGAAGGTTGTTTTCATTTATTTCATGCTGCACAGATTACAGGTCACTTTCTCTTCGTTTATTGTAGTAGTGGAACTGCACTATTCCTTGTCCTACACTGCCACCTACTGGTTACAAAAGGCAGCAACCTGAGTAATTAACACAAGGCTACAATGTCTTGGAATATTGAATATTGTTGTTGTATACAATAGATAGAGAGTATTGTTGCTGACCATGTCCGTGTCTCCAGCTAACCTATCTTCTGATGGCTACTTCCAGCAGGATAACGCGCCTTGTCATGAAGCTTCAATCATCTCACAGTAGTTTCTTGAACATGATAATGGGTCCTTTTTTAACAGTCTGAAGTCAATGGTTTATATAGGCTACATTTAGGGTTTGTCCAGTCCAAAATTGCTATCTTGACCGTGAAATAAGATCACCAGACGCCTGGTGCATTGTTCAAAAGGGTTGTGCGTATGTTTCGTAATCAGTCATGGGTGTGTTTAACCAATGAGAGTGACATCTTTCATTCCCTTTAAGAGCAATCAGTACATCTGAAGGAATCTGCTTGCATACGAGACCGTGTATACAACACCAGGATTCCACTAAACCTTGCTTTACTAAAACTAGCAGAGTGGCCTACATGCATCTTATTTGAACTTGGAGGCAAACTGAAACTAACTTCACCATGATCTCAGCAACGACAAAACAGTTTTACACCCAGTTATTTGCTCCCCTTTGACTGACAAGGAGTTACAATCAAAAACATAGCCTTACACTCATGTTCATGAGCCTCCATTCATGCACCAAGCGTGTAGCTACCTGGGTGCATGAATGATAGATGTGGAACCTAGATATTGGCTGCAGCAACTCGAGCTAGGTAAAACCAATACCGTTTTTTTTCATACCCACAGCACTCGAGAAACAGAGATCTATGTGAAAAATCACTGTAATTCTCCTGTAAGGTACCCAATAAAGTGCCCAGTGCACGATATTAACTTATTCTAAAACTGAAAATTCCGGTCCTTGATTGTGATCGATGCCGTAAATTTCAGCATAAACATACACCTTGACCTCATTTTGTTCCATATTACTGCGTAAGACTTGAGAAAGGCCACAGGCTGAAACGTTGTTTGCATTAAACTACTGGCATATGAGCTGCGAGACTGTGCGTCTCCTCTGTTCATCATATTACTGTACTACCATAACTTGATACAAAAGTTAAAGTATAAAAACGTCATTTTCCATTGTTGTGCCTTTATTTTATGAAATCTTGCCAGATATGTTAGCCTGGCGGGCCATCCTATATCATTGAAATGTATAGTCTGGAAACGAACCATTCACCTCGCTTAATCCAAGGGGCGGGCAGAGAATTGTCTTTCAAACTGCCTAGGCATGCAATAGGCCAGCGCTACGACCATATCCGTATCCGGTCGGCAAAACGGCAAATACATCCTTCTTCGAAAGGAATTACTTAAGTGCATTGTGTTGTTCAACTTTCAAAGAAAAGTCCAACTCCTCCAAAGTTGACGCCAACGCCAATTCAAACAACCGCTCTTCATTCGCCATAGCCACCTTCCTTGTTGTTCACAGTCGCAGGACTGTCATTATCCTGTTAAGCCCGCCTTAAGACGCTCTAACAAAATAGAGCGCTGTGATTGGATGAAGTCCACGGCGTCAGCCAATAGAAATCCCTATGGTTTGATACTAGACGTACAGGCTGAGCAAATTAATTTGTAGTACAGTGGGTCCCCGTTAAGTTTGGACGGGTTCCTTCAGGAATCACGATCCCCATTTTCTCAGCAGAAATGGCACAAACTGCAGTTGACACAAACAACCACAAGGTGTCACTTTGGAGTTCTGCCAATACTATTTTTGATGCGACTTGACTTACTGTTTCCATGATGCAGTTTCCAAGTCAGTAGAACAATCAGAGAAAGCTGAGCCATTACCAAACATATATGATAATACAATAGCGTGAGTTTATATATCTTATACCCTATTTGACACGGTTAGGCCTACTTATAGATTTGATAGTGTAACGATAAGAGCATAAGAGACTTTCAGCGGGGGCACGGAAACTTAATTTGATCACGGTAGTTTAAGCTTACACTTGACAAAACATTCTAATATGAAAATGTAGATGCAATTGTTGTAAGATGGTGCAGCTCCTTTAAGAAAGCACCGTGCAAAAAAGTAGACGTGCTGGAGCGAGTCATATTCAAAATGCAAAAAATAACACCGCAGATAAAACCAATTATCCTCATTCATTGCAACCGCAGCATGCCTGCTTGCCGACGTTTAAACAAAAAAGATATCAAAGCACCTTTTGCGTTTGAATGTAACACGAAAAAATGTTTAAACAGCTGGACAAATGATTTAGCTAATTGATTATAGCCTGTACACCAGCAATTGTTGAACATTTGGAAAAAGATCGCTCAGCTGTTGCCACAGTCACAGGCAATGTAGAAACAACATGAGAGCAGTACACACTTCCCCGAATGTGGATGTTACACTGTCATAATCTACCACCAGCCTTTTGGCAAGTTGAAAAATAGATGACTTCTGTGAAATCTCTGCTTTAAAGCAAGACCTAAATGAGAGGAGTTGTGTTGGGTGCAATGTCCATGTCGGTGCAATGTCCATGCTATAATGGTCTGACAAACGTAGGCTACTGCCTTTTCAAGCAGTTCATCATCACCTGCGAGTTGAAGGATCATAGGACGTAAAGACTCAACCACATAACAAGTTTTCCGCATGCTTGCACATCTTTGGGAGAGCTGACTGATTATGATGTCCAGAGTTGCATTAAATACCTGCACTTTGAAGTATCTCTCTGCATCGGTTAAGCGTTCATCTTCCGATAGTTCGTCAAAGTGACGCTTCACTCTCCGTGCTCTAACATTTTCAAATGTACTCTGAACCCCCATTTATTTGCGAGTGTCTGCGCTGTAGCCTTGGCCTGGCCAAAGGCACGCAGGTAGTCAGAAAGGACCGGTATAGAATTTTCCAGCAATTGCATTGCGGGGTGGCGACGGAGGTCACAGGCCCTGGTGCGACTGCACTTGCTGCACCTACTAGGCCTAGTTACGCCACTGCGTGGAGCGCTAATGTGTCTACTGTAAATCATTCATGTGTGAAAGTCATTAGGCTGGAAGCGCTAATGTGTCTAAGCTCATTAGTCTACTTTCAATATAGGCCTACTGTACAGCCTGAGAGGGGGAACATAACCTATAGCCTAGGCTACTGTAGAGTAGGCCTACAGTAGGCTACTGTAGGCTAAACAATCAGTTGTGAAAGTCTGCAACGAAAGTTTCCTAATGGAAGCGCTAACGTGTCTATTGAGCTCATTAGCCTACTTTCAATAGGCCTATTGTACAGCCTGAGAGGGGGAACATAGCCTACTGTAGAGTAAACAATCAGTTTACTTAGTTACATTTGTTTAGTTAAATCCAGTTTTCTACTCTATCTCCATGATATGCTTAGCCTATAGAAAGACGAAGTCGGGAAAGTGCTTCAGAGAAAACGTATTTATTTAAATAATGAACAGTCTACATTCTACATTCTACAGTCTAAATTTAAAGCACGTTGAATCCCTGGGAAGATCTGCGTGTTGTGCGGAGGAATTCGTTGATCTTATTGATGCAGTCCTTCAGTTCACTCCTCCCCATAGCAGGGAACTTTCGCTGTAGTGTTGAGACCACAAAGTTTTTCACATTTTGCGGCAGTGCTCGCTTGCCCTTCGCTCCATCCCAGTTGGTGGTTTTGCTCCAGGCTTTATAGTGTACTGTGACGATGGACCTGAAGAGCAGGCATCCGTATCTGCCCACTTGGCCGTAGCTCTGTTGGTGAATCTTAGCGTGGTCTTCGGGACCAACATCACGCAAGGTCACGTCTGCGTGTTGACTAGGAACTTGGATGCTGTCGTTGAGTGTGACGGAGAGGGCCAATGGAGACATCTGCAAGGAGGACGTTTCTGGAGCTGGTGTCGAGGTGCACCTGGGGATTGGTCTCTCAGGCGTCGAATAACTTCTCTGCTCACGTAGCGTCGCCTGAAGTTCTCCGATTCCAGCTCTCATCTCCTGTAAAATGTCTCTGTGGATCTCCAAGTGGCTGCCTCTCGGAGTTGAAGCTCTCGTCTGGGGTGTTTGACCTCCGCTTTCAACCGATCGTTCTCGGCGTCTCTCTCGGCTACTCGAGCTTTCTCTGCTCTCTCGGCTACTCGAGCTTTCTCTGCAAAATGTGTGAAAGTCATTAGGCTGGAAGCGTGTCAGTGACTAGTGCGAGAAGCGGGTTCTGTGTTGTAGGCTATGCATTTTTCCGACACTTGGCTGCAAGCTCCCCTCCCCCACCCCCTTCTTTCACAAGCAGTGCAGCTTTCTGAAGCGGTGCCTTTTGAAGCTAATGTAACAAATACCACCAATATTGTTGTGTGGCAATAAAAGTATCCAGGGTTTGCGCAAGTAGCCTAAATATATAAATAAATTAAGGACATACAATCCTTAACGTGAAAAAGCTTAACGTAGCTTAATGTCCCAAACAACAAGTCGTTTTATGCGCTCATTATAAAGAAAGTTTAACGTGTCCCAAAACAACTGTCAATTAATCACCAAACGTCAAGAGGGTTGAGTCTGAATGACACCGAGTTTTAGACACTGTGTTTTTGAAGTTAAGAAATATTTTCGTAATAAAAATGGTCATTTAACCAATAAAGGCTGAAAAAATGTACAGTAAAACTAGGCTATACAGTACATGCAACCCAGCAGAAGACTATTATAGGCTATTGGCAAATCATTGAGCATCATTCACACATTGTATTCTGCACAGTCTCTACACGTGGAGCGCTAATGTATAGGCATACTGTAAATCATTCAAAATGTGTGAAAGTCATTAGGCTGGAAGTCTACTGTCAGTGACTAATGCGAGAGTTCTGTGTTGTAGGCTATGCATTTTTCCGACACTTGGCTGCAAGCTCCCCTCCCCCACCCCCTTCTTTCACAAGCAGTGCAGCTTTCTGAAGCGGTGCCTTTTGAAGCTAATGTAACAAATACCACCAATATTGTTGTGTGGCAATAAATATTGTATGTAGTAACTGTTTGGGGCTGTATTGTATGTAGTAACTGTTTGGGGCTTATTGCTGAAATAACTCACATGGTATTAAACTCAACACCATTTGCTCTAATTCCATTAGGACTGCTAACGTGTTCCTCATCACTGTAGGCTACTCGATTACAGTTACAGGCCATGTGCTGCCATCCACCATCCTTCAGATTCTCTTCAAATTATCACGCAACATTCAAGTTTTTGTCTGTTTTCATTTTAGTGACCTTGACCTTTATTGATCTTTATTGTTTATTTTGTGTTGTGTGATCTTTGTCATGCTGCTGTTTACTGCTGCCCCTGACATCCCTCCCAGGTTCCTGACTGTTCTGCCTCTTTTGTACATTAGCCTGTGCCTAACTGAACATTTTCAAAATGGCAACAACGTGACCGCATTTTAGCTAGTATTTAAAATTATAATTTAATTGGATAATCATTACCTGTAAATACATCATTGTGTTTTCCTTCATTACCTGTAAATACATTGTTGTGTTTTCGTTAGCTTTCCTTGCAACAACAATAACAATAATAACAACAACAACAACAATAATAATAATAATAATAATAATAATACCTTTATTTATTGCCAAGTGGAACTTTTCTGTTTTCTCTTTCAGAGATGGAGCAACTGGTTTTATCATTTCACTGAAGGAGAACTGTGGTTTAAAAGTGACCTGGGGAAGGGTCACATAAGGGTGGGTGAAGTGTGACTGGAAACCCTAAAGGGAAACAAAGGAAGAGATCAGAGATCACAAGGACGTCACCTCTGCTGTCTCCAAATAGAGTGATAAGATCCAGCAGGTGTGTCAGGTGGCATGTGCATCTAAACTCTGTAGGGAAAGCACTGCACATCACAGAGAGTGGAATGAGAGAGAAACCCTACTTCAAGAAAGTAGGCCTGGAAGCCCCTAGTTTTTGCTGTGATACGAGAGGTTGTTAATAATAATCCAAACAAGATCATATCTTAATAGTACCCATCTTATTATGGTGAGTCACGATACTTCCATGGCTTTGCTCTGCTGTAATAAAATTGAGCAAGCCACAGTTACCCAAAGAGCTAGTGTTACCTGTAGGAAATCAACAGGGTCCTCTATTGGCTGAAGTTTCTCCATCTCAGCATCTCTGCTCTTCAGTTTAGTGATCTCCAACTCCAGCTGCTCCAGGAGTCCTTCAGCTCGACTCACCTCTGCCCTCTCCTGAGCTCTGATCGACTTGGTCACCTCAGAGCGCTTTTGCTCCATGAAGCTGATCAGCTCAGTGAAGATCCTCTCTGAGTCCTCAACAGCTTTCTGTGTGGTGGTCTGATGGGAGATTCATATCAGATCATGTTCAATCTGCAAAGGATTACCCAGCCCACAGAAATCCAAAGATACATAATGGCTTCATCAAATACTGTACATGTCCATGATAGATATCATATACCATATAGGTATCATCTCTGCTCTGAAAATCGGAACCAAAAAAGCACACAAATGGGAGTCTTACTCCACAGACTGTACTGAGTAAGAGCAAAGTGTTTTAACATGTCACAGCAGCCATGTTTATCAGTCACCTGCAGAGACTTCAGAGCCTGTTTGACCTCTTCCATCTCCTTCTCCTTCTGATGGAGTTGCTTCTGGTAATCCCCCTTCATCTTCAACAATGTTTTCTGTGTGGATAGATGTACACTCAAGTCTATAATAGCTTCAGAGATCATTACCAAGAAATTAGTGAGTACTGGGTAGAGTACTTTAGTTATGTTTTGCTTTTGCATTGTTGATGTGATTTTGACCTGACCTGTCTTTGTCTTTTAGCTGCTGCAGAATGGGAACCTGTTATAAACAAGGCAGGCCTGTTTAACAGTAACTGATTTGTTACTTTTAATCTGCAAGTCCGATTTTAGTCCAGGACTAGGCTTAATCCACATATGGGGAACAGGCCCATGTTGTTTCTGATGGAGAGAAACAGACAGAGGATCACTAACCTGCTTCTCAGTCCGTTCTGCTGCTGCCGAGACGGTTTTATGTCCATTATGATCATCCATAGAACACAGCATACAGATCAACTTGTGATCCGTGCGACAAAACACCTCAATAATCCTGTCATGCTGAGAACAGATCTTCTCCTGTAGTTGTGAGGTGGCATTCACTAGTTTGTGCTTGCTTAGACGAGGCACTTCATAGTGAGGCTGGATGTGAACTTCACAATAGGAAAGAAGGCATGAAAGACATGACTTGGTGGCTTTACGTTTCCTCCCAGTGCAGAAATCACACTCCACATCGCCTGGTCCGGCGTAGGAAGGAGCCTTAGCATCAGAGTGCAGTTCGGTCTTCTTCAGCTTCTCTATAACTCCAGTCAGCATTGTGTTTCTGCGTAGAACAGGCCTTGGAGTGAAGGTCTCTCTGCACTGGGGGCAGCTGTAAACACCCTTCTGGTCTTCTTGATCCCAGCAGCCTGTAATGCAGTTCAAACAGAAACTGTGTCCACAGGGAACAGTCACTGGGTCCTTCAGTAAATCCAGGCAGATTGAACAGCTTAACTCTTCCAACACTGAAGCACTGGCCATTTTCCCCTCTCAGAGACACACACAACTCCTGCCTGCAAGGAACGTTAGAAAGGTTTCATTTCACCAGAAGAAGTGGGAGTCTGTTTAGTATTCTTCCTGGTTTTGTGTGGACACAACTCTTAAAGGCACAGCGCAACATTCCAGAAAGTCCAAAAATTCCCAGTACATGCAATCATGTAGACAACTCGTGTCATGAACAGACATGATTCCCCACTGCAGTAGCCTACATTCAAGTCAAGTCAACTCCTTTTAACAAGTAAACAAGAATGCAAATATTACAACAGTCTACAATGCATGCAACCTGTAGTATATAACACTCCTGCACCCTTGAGGGCCAAGTCCAAAGAACAGGGCTATAAACTCACATAGGTATGATAACAATGCTTCATGGGTATGGATTGTATAGGGCTATTTGTTCTTTATCAAAAGGTCAGAGGTCAAGCTGCGGGAGGAGTACACAAGGAACAATGAAGACTGAGCACTAACTGACCGAGAGGAGCAGGTTAGGAGCTGTCTGGGGTGCAGTAGTGTTCTATGTGCAGATCAGGTGGTCGACCTGCTCAGTCTATGAGTATAGTGATTATTTTTAATGGCTATAGTCTACTTGCCAGCAAGGTGAGCCCATACATGATGAATATACAAGCGTTTTATGTTAAATATATAGTATCGTCACCAGCATGTAGAAATGGCCAACAGTGTGAAGTACTGTAGTGTATTTCAAGTAAACATTGCGTTTTATTTTCCATGTTAAGTCAGGTTGTCTTCATCACAGTCATAATGGTGATTGATGCAGTCATTATTGTAGCAACTGTGCGTGAAAACATTAGGCTTCATTGTACATTATATACTGTAGATAGATAGATAGATAGATAGATAGATCATCTATCTATCAGTAGTGTTCAATGTGCATATCAGGTCTACCTGCTCAGTCTATGAGTATAGATAGTGATTATTTTTAATGGTTTAACTGTTGCGAAGAAGTACATTTTGTAATATATTTCAAATAAACATTTTATTTTCCAATTATTGTCTTTTCATCACGGTCATACATGTGTTTAAAGATCTTTAATGAGTGCAAATAGCTGAAAAAATATGCAAATACATTTTAAAAGGCCTAACCATGTGGCTGGAAAACATAACACAGGCATTTTCAGCATGTTTATCTTGTTCTTCAAATTAAAGCTCATAAAATCTCAGGTCATGATCAGTACAACTCCATGGGATGCATTAGACCAGCTCCATCTCAGAGGGGTCTGCCTTCCAATTAGAGCATTCAGGAAAGTTGACAAAGATGGACTCTGGATTCAGAGCTGTGAGAACAGAAGAGAGTACTGAGTCAGTGATGTTAAACTACATCAGAGTTACTCATAGTAACATTCATGCATGAGAATTTTGGACAAAAATCAATATTAACACCAGAAGAGTCTCACATTTGACTACACCCACACTTTTGTGAGTGACGGATGACCATGCATACTTTGGATTTTTAACAGAAGCCATCACTCGGACTTTGTCCCCAATCCTGAAACCTGTGACAGGAGAAGGAGCAGAAGTTGTTACTCTGTTTTCTCTACCGCTCCAGTGCCAATGGATTAGATGGACATGTTGCATAATTGAAGCAAAATATGATTGCAACATAAGTATGTTGGAAGGTTGGTCATTTATTTCATGAACTGCACTGATTACAGGTCACTTCCGCACATTACATGTTGCTTTCTTTTCTTCTTTTCCCTCTCACAGTCTCTTTTCTCTTCCTTTATTGTAGTAGTGGAACTGCACTATTCCTTGTCCTACACTGCCACCTACTGGTTACAAAAGGCAGCAACCTGAGTAATTACGTAAACACAAGGCTACAATGTCTTGGAATATGGAGTATTGTTGTTGTATACAATATATTGAGTATTGTTGCTGAACATGTCCGTGTCTCCAGCTAACCCATCTTCTGATGGCTACTTCCAGCAGGATAACGCGCCATGTAATGAAACTTCAATCATCTCACAGTAGTTTCTTGAACATGACAATGGGTCCTATTTTAACAGTCTGAAGTCAATGGTTTATATACATTTAGGGTATGTCCAGTTCAATAGTCGCTATCTTGACCGTGAAATAAGTTCGCCAGTCGCCAGATGCATTGTTCAAAAGGGTTGTTCTTATGTTTCGTAATCAGTCATAGGTGTGTTTAAGAGTGACATCTTTCATTCCCTTTAAGAGCAATCAGCACATCTGAAGGAATCTGCTTACGAGACCGTGTATACAACACCAGAATTCCACTATACCTTGCTTTACTAAAACTAGCAGAGTGGCCTACCTACATGCATCTTATTTGAACTTGGAGGCAAACTGAAACTAACTTCACCATGATCTCAGCAACGACAAAACAGTTTTACACCCAGTTATTTGCTTTCCCAATTGACTGACAAGGTGTTACAATCAAAAACATAGCCTTACACTCATGTTCATGAGCCTCCATTCATGCACCAAGCGTGTAGCTACCTGGGTGCATGAATGATAGATGTTGAACCTAGATGTTGGCTGCAGCAACTCAACTTTTTTCATACCCACAGTACTTGGATCAAACAGAGATCTATGTGAAAATCACTGTAATTCTCATGTAAGGTACCCAATAAAGTGTCCAGTACACGATATAAACGTATTCTAAAACTGAACGTTCCGGTCCTTGATTGTGATTGGCTGAATCATGATCGATGCCGTTGTAAATTTCAGCATAAACATACACCTTGACCTCATTTTGTTCCATATTACTGCGTAAGACTTGAGAAAGGCCACAGGCTGAAACGTTGTTTGCATTAAACTATTGGCATATGAGCTGCGAGAGTGTGCGGACTCCCTCTGTTCATCATATTACTGCGCTACCATAACTTGATACAAAAGTTAAAGTATAAATCGTCATTTTCCGTTGTTGTGCCTTTATTTTATGAAATCTTGCCAGATATGTAGTAACTGTTTTAGAAAAGCAATAAGCCACTCGTGTCCGTAGGTTACACTGAATTTAGAACAGCTAAGGGGCGTTGTTAGGCACGACACGCTAGCAGCTACGGCCTCTTGGGGCTTATTGCTGAAATAACTCACATGGTATTAAACTCAACACCATTTGCTCTAATTCCATTAGGACTGCTAACGTGTTCATCACTTGTAGGCTACTCGCCTACAGTTACAGGCCATGTGCGGTCATCCACCATCCTTCAGATTCTCTTCAAATTCTCACGCCACATTCAAGTTTTTGTGTGTTTTCATTTTAGTGACCTTGACCTTTATTGATCTTTAGTGCTTATTTTGTGCTGTGTGAACTTGTTGCTGCGTGTCATGTTGCTGTTTACTGCTGCCCCTGACAACCCTGCCAGGTTCCTGACTGTTTTGTACATTAGCCTGTGCCTGACTGAACATTTTCAAAATGGCAACAATGTGACAGCATTTTAGCTAGTATTTAAAATGATCATTTAATTAGATAATCATTACCTGTAAATACATTGCTGTATTTTCCTTAGCTTATGAGCCCTTTATACATGTGATTGGGCATTTTGCCCCACCATCTTGATACAGAATTCCAATAAGGACAAACTAAACCACTGGCTACACCCTGTAGATTTAAAGCCTGATCTGGTCTCCGCTAGTAGGTAGGTTCTAGGCCTTTGACATAACAAAAACAACAACAACAACAACTAGATGTACCGCAGAGCGGTACAAAATATGACCGCCGCCCAGTCCAGCACATGTTTTCCACAAAAATAAGTCACGCTGAAAGGCATATATGATTCTAACTGTCTCACTGAATTGCATTATGCGCACTCAATTCTCACTGGTATCTGCTAGACAACAAGTACCAAAACATGATTAGTTCATAGATTTCACATGTAAAATACATTTTATACAACTCCACCCCCATCTTTCCTGTTCATAATTCTGAGAAATTCTTGAATTGTGTGCATGTGTGCGTGTACATGTTTATGTTTATGTGTGTGTGTGGGTTGTGTGTTTGCCTTTGCTTATATGTCTACTGTGTGAGTATGTGTCATACGTAGGATTACTGTGAATGTATGTGTGTGCGTGTGTATCTGTTTATGCACATGTGTGCATATGGAATGGGTTTACATGACCCCTGGAGGCAAACATACGCAAAAAATGAGTCATCCTAGGCCCTACGGTTCTCAAGATATTCACAGAAAACTGTGTCTGCCCTACCCTCCTTTCGGGGGGTCCAGTCCAGCGGGGGGGGGGGGCTACAGATCAAAACGAAAAATGATGGCTCCATGCTATCCATGTGGGGTTACATGCCCACCAAGTTTCGTGTACCCCGGTCTTTCAGTGTCCCGGGAATCCTTGTTGGTGTACGGTCACTAAATGTACACATAAATTATTTTATTGTAACGCCCCCCATGAACGAAAGTCCACGAAACTTGGCATGCATTCGGAGGGTGTCATAATGATCCTACACTTTCAATTTTGTGCAGTTTTGACCTTGTCAGCCAGAGATATTGTGATGAAAACACCTAATGTTTTGCTTTTTAATTTTTAACTAGGTGGCCCCTTGAGATCAACATAAAAAAAAAAAGGTCCTCCTAAACCCTACGGTTTTCGAGATATTCACAGAAAACTGTGTCTGTCCTACCCTCCTTTCGGGGGGTCCAGTCCAGCGGGGGGGCTACAGATCAAAATGAAAAATGATGGTTCCATGCTATCCATGTGGGGTTACATGCCCACCAAGTTTTGTGTACCCCGGTCTTACAGTGTCCCGGGAATCCTTGACGGAAATTTGGACATGCAAAACACTGCGTGGCGGTCATAATAATAATAACTAGATGTACCGCATAGCGGTACAAAATATGACCGCCGCTCAGTCCTGTACATCCGTTCCGCGAAAATAAATCACACTTCAATTTGTCTCCATATTTTACTCCATCCCCCACTCTTGAAACTTTTGTGTATGCTTGTTTGGCATGCCTGAGTGTGTGTGTGCGGCTGCACAGAAAGTAGCCTACTGGTGCTGAAAAGGTGAATAGATTGTAGAATAGCCAAAGAAGATGTAGCATTGTTATAAAACCTTTAAAATCTCTAAACAATCACAAGTAGGGCAGTTCATCACAGTTCATCCATTGCAACTGGATTGATGAAAGATCACTTACACCTGTAGGCTACATTGTATTTGGGAAAAGCAAAAGGTATCAGCATAATGTTATTTATTTATTTATTATGTATTTATAAACAAAAACATCTCTGTCAGTTCCATGCCGTTTTCAACAGCTATCAAAAACAAAAGGTCATTTTTGGATGGATGGATTTTTTGTGAATGTTTCTTCTTCTACATAAGATTTTAGTCATCTTTAGTTCATGTAATACTTTATTGTCAATGCACAAATTAAGTAACAGTAGTCTGAAACGTTATTGTTAATGCACAAATTAAGTAACAGTAGCCTAGTCTGAAACGAAATGCTGTTTTACATCTAACCAGTGGTGCAAATAACTGACATGTCCAAATGGGCCTTGATGAAATGCGTCGCTAGACTGTTCATACACATTTTAACGGGCCAAAGTTGAAGAGCTTTTGTCCGTTATTGTTCGTGCAAATATAGGCTGATTCATGTTCCCTTGCATTGTGTAACTGAGGTCCATGGCTAGTCTGGCTTTCATCAGACCAAGCTCAATCTTTTAAGAAATCAAAAAATAAATAGCGGGCAGATCAGGCTGGGTTCACCCAGCCTAGTCCATAGGCACCCGATATTGTTTAATTTTCCGATTGAGATATACACGCTCTGGCTATTCTAAATGCAAAAATGCATCAGGGAGTTATAACAAAACGGTAACTAACAAACTAGATCCTAATAGAAAGCTGTTAGCTTCCCTAAGCTACAGGTAGGATTATAAGGTAGGCCTATTTACAACATAAATTGTCAATAGGCTATGCTGGCGACACAAATAAAATCTCCTTTGGAAACCAATGGCTTAGCCTACGCCTTACAGTATCAAGCGGACTTAAACTGTCATATCGTGGCGAAAAGTTGTAATAACATTCACGCAGCTCCATGAGTCAAGGAAAGCGCGAATGAAGTAGCCACTTCTAAATGGGACCCACTACACAGTAGCTTAAGGTGTGTTGCTAAAGCAGCCATAATGAAATGAAGGTGTCATTGTTTGGATCACACACACGTGCTTTTTAATTTCACAGACTACAACTACCAAGCTGTAATCAAAGCACATCGATTCCCCTCGCACACCCTGCACGCACTTAAAACAAAATAAACAGGCGTCTCAGTCTCACGCATGTATAGGCAAAACTGTATCAGACCGGTGTAGTGTAACGTTGGTAAATCTTCCATTGCACAGAATGATTTTGTAGCACGTGCAATAAATGACAGTCGAAAGATACAAACAGTGCTGCTATCAATTTGCTTGGTATAACCGCATTTATAGTTTTCTACAAATGCAATCAATCAAATGCCTCTATCACTCAACCAACGCTAACGGTAACATTACATAGGTCCTTGTTGATATTACAAGATTAATGTACCTGCAGTAAAAACCAAGCATGTCCGATAAACATCCTCAGATTTATTTCGGCTTCAAGAAGAAATGGGAATTACACTTCATGTGAACATCGTCCTATCCTTATTAGATGTTCGCTGCGGTAAATTACAGTCCTTGTAGGAAGCGTCCATTGTTTTTTCCAACCCACTTTTAACTTCCAACAAAATTACGTCTCACTGCAACGATGCGCCATCTAGTGGACAAACGACTACTTATCGCCAATACTGAAAATGCAGCCATGATGATGAATATTTATTTTGGCTTTCTTTTAATCCTACTGAATTTGTAATTATGTATCGGCCGTTCTAATACCAATAGTATGTGGGTGCCTGTGTGTGTGTGCATGTGTATATGTGTGCACCGCCATTTACAGGCCAATGAGTGTACAGTCACTAAATGTACACATAACCTAATTTTTTTAGACCCCCCCATGGATGAAATTCTACGAAACTTGGCATACCCCCAGAGAATGCCAGGTCAATCATACACATAAAATTTGGTGCAGTTCTGAACATCTTAACTGAAGATAGGGGCGATTAAAGCAGAATAATATTGCATTTTCATTTTTTACCGGGGGGTGGGGGTGCAAATCACAAATGAGTGATTATGAGCCAGGTTGATGTGGGCCCTTGAGACCAACATACCATAAAAGATTCTTCATCCTCAGTGCCACGGTTCAGGTAGTTATTTAGGAAAAACTGTTGTTTTTTTTTGCGGTTCGGGGGGCCCAGCACGGGGGGGGGTTTGAGGGTGGTGGTGGTCGGGGACGAAATTACATTTTTCCGTAAAAGTCTAGTGGGGCTACATACCCACCAAATTTCATGTACCCCGGTGGTTCGGTGTCCCGGGTATCAATGACCAAAAATTCAGGGAGTAGATGACGGGAAAAATTCTTGAATTGTGTGCATGTGTGCGTGTACAAATTTATGTTTATGTGTGTGGGTGTGTGTGTGTGTGTGTGTGTGTATGTGCGTGCTTGTGTGTTTGCCTGCGTATGTGTGTTTGTGCATGTGCATGCATGTGTACATATGTCTACTGTGTGAGTATGTGTGATACGTATGATTACTGTAAATGTATGTGTGTGCGTGTGTATCTGTTTATGCACATGTGTGCACATGGAATGGGTTAACATGACCCCTGGAGGCAAACATACGGAAAACATTGGTCATCCTAGGCCCTACAGTTCTCAAGATATTCACAGAGAACTGTGTCTGCCCTACCCTCCTTTCGGGGGGTCCAGTCCAGCAGGGGGGGGGCTACAGATCAAAACGAAGAATGACAGTTCCATACTATCCATGTGGGGGTACATGCCCACCAAGTTTTGTGTACCCCGGTCTTTCAGTGTCCCGGGAATCCTTGTTGGTGTACGTCACTAAATGTACACATAAATTATTTTATTGTAAGGCCCCCCATGAACGAAAGTACACAAAACTTGGCATGCATTCGGAGGGTGTCATAATGATCCTACACTTTTAATTTCGTGCAGTTTTGACCTTGTCAGCCAGAGATATTGTGATGAAAACACCTAATTTTTTGCTTTTTAATTTTTAACTAGGTGGCGCTATACATGAAATAAGTGGTAATGGGATGGGTTGACATGCCCCCTTAAGACCAACATACATAAAAAAGGTGGACCTCCTAGGCCCTACGGTTCTCAAGATATTCACAGAAAACTGTCTCCGGCCACCTACAGGCCAGTTGGTGTATAGTAACATAAATTAATTTATTGTGTGGCCCCCCATGAACGGAATTCCACCAAACTTGGCGTGCATACAGAGGGTGTCATAATGATCCTACACTTCCAATTTCGTGCAGTTTTGACTATGTTAGGTCACAGATACCTTCAATTACAACACCTCATTTTTACTTTTTTGTGTGTAACTAGGTGGCGCTATACATGAAATGAGTGGTTATGGAATGGGTTGACATGGCCCCTTGAGATCAACATACAAAAAAAAATGGTCCTCCTAAACCCTACGGATTTCGAGATATTCACAGAAAACTGTGTCTGCCCTACCCTCCTTTCGGGGGGTCCAGTCCAGCGGGGGGGCTACAGATCAAAACGAAAAACGATGGTTCCATGCTATCCATGTGGGGTTACATGCCCACCAAGTTTCGTGTACCCCGGTCTTTCAGTGTCCCGGGACTCATTGACGGAAATTTGGGCATGCGAAAAAGAAAAAAAAAAGAAAAAAAAAAAAAATCTGACTAAACCTATATGACCGCCGCTTCGCTGCGCGGCGGTCATAATAACTAGATGTACCGCAGAGCGGTACAAAATATGACCGCCGCCCAGTCCAGCACATTTTTTCCACAAAAAGAAATCACGCTGAAAGGCCTATATGATTCTAACTGTCTCACTAAATTGCATTATCCACAGTCAATTCTCACTGGTATCTGCTAGACAACAAGTACCAAAACATGATTAGTTCATAGATTTCACATGTAAAATTCATTTTATACAACCCCACCTCCATCTTGTCTGTTCATAATTCTGAGAAATTCTTGATTGTTTGTGTTATGTTTATGTTATGTGTGTGGGTGTGAGTGTGTGTGTGTGTGTGTGTGTGTGTGCGTGCTTGTGTGTGTGCCTGCGTATGTGCCTGTGCATGCAAGCGTACATATGTCTACTGTGTGAGTATGTGTCATACGTATGATTACTGTGAATGTATGTGTGTGTGTGTGTGTGTATCTGTTTGTGCACATGTGTGCACATGAAATGGGTTAACATGACCCCTGGAGGCAAACATACGGAAAAAAATGGTCATCCTAGGCCCTACAGTTCTCAAGATATTCACAGAGAACTGTGTCTGCCCTACCCTCCTTTCGGGGGGTCCAGTTCAGCGTGGGGGCTACAGATCAAAACGAAAAATGACGGTTCCATGCTATCCATGTGGGGGTACATGCCCACCAAGTTTTGTGTACCCCGGTCTTTCAGTGTCCCGGGAATCCTTGTTGGTGTACGTCACTAAATGTACACATAAATTATTTTATTGTAAGGCCCCCCATGAACGAAAGTACACAAAACTTGGCATGCATTCGGAGGGTGTCATAATGATCCTACACTTTTCATTTCGTGCAGTTTTGACCTTGTCAACCAGAGATATTGTGATGACAACACCTAATTTTTTGCTTTTTAATTTTTAACTAGGTGGCGCTATACATGAAATAAGTGGTAATGGGATGGGTTGACATGCCCCCTTAAGACCAACATACATAAAAAAGGTGGACCTCCTAGGCCCTATGGTTCTCGAGATATTCACAGAAAACTGTCTCCGGCCACCTACAGGCCAGTTGGGGTATAGTAACATAAATTAATTTATTGTGTGGCCCCCCATGAACGGAATTCCACAAAACTTGGCGTGCATACAGAGGGTGTCATAATGATCCTATACTTCCAATTTCGTGCAGTTTTGACTATGTTAGGTCACAGATACCTTCAATTACAACACCTCATTTTTACTTTTTTGTGTTTAACTAGGTGGCGCTATACATGAAATGAGTGGTTATGGAATTGGTTGACATGGCCCCTTGAGATCAACATACAAAAAAAAATGGTCCTCCTAAACCCTACGGTTTTCGAGATATTCACAGAAAACTGTGTCTGCCCTACCCTCCTTTCGGGGGGTCCAGTCCAGCGGGGGGGCTACAGATCAAAACGAAAAACAATGGTTCCATGCTATCCATGTGGGGTTACATGCCCACCAAGTTTCGTGTACCCCGGTCTTTCAGTGTCCCGGGAATCATTGATGGAAATTTGGGCATGCGAAAAAGAAAAAGAAAAAAAAAAAGAAAAGAAAAAAACAATCTGACTAAACCTATATTTAGCTTCGCTGCGCGGCGGTCATAATAATAGTAATATTATTAATATAATACCTTTATTTATTGCCAAGAGGAACTCTTTTGTTTTCTCTTTCAGAGATGGAACCACTGGTGTTATCATTTCACTGAAGGAGAACTGTGGTTTAAAAGTGACCTGGGGAAGGGTCTCAGCCACATATGGGTGGGAGAAGTGTGCCTGGAAACCCTAAAGGGAAACAAAGGAAGAGATCAGAAACCATAAGGAAGTTACCTCTGCTGTCTACAAATAGAGTGATAAGATCCAGCAGGTGTTTTAGATAAAGTGCATCTACACTGTGTATAGTAGGGAAAGTATATCACAGAGAGTGAAGTGAGAGAGGCCCACTTTAAGAGAGTAGGTCTGGAAGTCCCTACTTCAAGGTATCTGCTATGATACGAGCAGTTCTTAATAATACCCATCTATGGTGAGTCAGGGCAGTACCTCAAGGGCTCTGTTCTGCTGTAATATAGCTGACACGCTGTAATAAACTTGAGAAAGCCAATCTAATTTAAGTCTCCATAGTTGCCTAAAGAACTAGTAGTGTTACTTGGGGGCATCCGTGACCTACTGGTTAGAGAATCGGATTTGTGGCCGCTTCAATCCCTGACTGGAAGGGAAAATGTGAGTGAACTGCTCCCCAGGCGCCAGAGCAAGGGCTGCTCACTGCTCCAAATGTGTATGTGTGCTTCCAGTGTGTGTGCTCCTGGTGAGCTCACTGCTCCAAGTGTGTGTCCATGTATATACTACCCCCGTATGGGTAAAATTCAGAAGACACATTTCCTACAGGACAAATAAAGTAACTTAAGTTACCTGAATGAAATCAACGGGGTCCTCTGTTGGCTGAAGTTTCTCCATCTCAGCATCTCTGCTCTTCAGTTTAGTGATCTCCAACTCCAGCTGCTCCAGGAGTCCTTCAGCTCGACTCACCTCTGCCCTCTCCTGAGCTCTGATCGACTCGGTCACCTCAGAGCGCTTTTGCTCCATGAAGCTGATCAGCTCAGTGAAGATCCTCTTAGCGTCCTCAACAGCTGCCTGTGCAGAGGCCTGATGGAAGATCAGATCATGTTCAATCTGCAAAAGATTCTCCAGCCCACAGAAATCCAAAGATGCATAATAGATAATAGATACATCAAAGATACATATCAAAGTATATGTCCATGATAGATACGGTACATGTCTAGCCTGGCGAGCCAGACCCACATTAAAATGTAGGGTCTGGGCACTCACCGTTCGCAGTGCTCAGTCCGAGGGGCGGGATAATCAGTTGCCTTTCAAATTCCCTCTGCACGCAATAGGACGCAATAGGATATTTGTTTTCAAGTAGCAGGGAATTCAAGCCAAACCGTTGCAACTCTGCCATCAATCATTATGTTAAGACCACCAAACGACTCTATACACGATTTCAATGACCTGATTAAGTTTCGATTTCTGGAGCTCACAAGCCAACGGAGAGTTGCTAGACTAGCCCTGGCAGCAAATGTAATTTGCTGTAATTTGCTGCCGCTAGGGGCGCGTCTAGATTTCTAGGCTAGTACATGTCCATTTTCTGCACAGAAAATCGGAACCGAAAAAGCACACAAATGGGAGTCTTACTCCACAGACCGTACTGGGTAAGGGCAAAGTGTTTTACATGTCACAGCCATGGGCGTAGATTTAGGGTGGGACGCTCATGACTAGTCCTAACCAATATTTTAAGATGACAAAATTGTCCCCACCAATATTTTACCGAACTCATTTGTGCTGCTCATCATTCCGACAGCCAGCACGACAGTACAAGAAACGTCGTCATTTGATTGGCTGAAAAACCGAGGGGGAGGGGGAAGGGTTAATGAGATGGAGTAGATTCACTTCTGTATTGTGATATTCTGTATTGCCAACAGTCTGAAATAACAAAGGAAATCGCCATTAAGGCACTGGTATTTTACAGCAAAAGAATTCCAATTACAGTTAAGCATTAATAAAGAAATACAAATATAATTTAGAGTCGCATAAATTCATAGACATATTCAATCCTAAACTATGGTGCATTTCCATACTCAGTAACATAAATAAAATACTATATAACTATATATATATATATATATATATATGACTATATAATCTGGGCAAATTTAAGATATGCTTAGCTTCTGTTATCTGAGAAACAAAAATGGCATCTAGTGGTCAAACATTTATTTACGTTTAAACAATTGTTTTCGTCTGCACATATTTCTGGGAGATGGGGGGGGGGGGGATTGGATGTCCCCACCAAAGCTGAGACCAAACCTACGCCCTTGGTCACAGCAGCCATGTTTATCAGTCACCTGCACAGTCTCCAGAGCCTGTTTGATCTCCTCCATCTCCTTCTCCTTCTGACGGAGTTGCTTCTGGTTATTCCCCTTCATCTTCAACAATGATTTCTGTGTGGATAGATGTACACTCAAGTCTATAATAGCTTCAGAGATCATTACCAAGAAATTAGTGAGTACTGGGTAAAGTACTTTAGTTATGTTTTGCTTTTGCATTGTTGACGTGATTTTGACCTGACTCTATTGGGGTGTAATCTTTGTCTTTTAGCTGCTGCAGAACAGGAACCTGTTATAAACAAGGCAGGCCTGTTAAACAGTAACTGATTTGTTAGTTTTATTCTCCGCAAGTCCGATTTAAGTCCAAGACTGGGCTTAATCCACATATGGGAAACAGGCCCAAGTTGTTTCTGATGGAGACAAAGAGACAGTATCACTAACCTGCTTCTCAGTCCGTTCTGCTGCTGCTGAGACTGTTTTATGTCCATTATGATCATCCATAGAACACATCATACAGATCAACTTGTGATCCGTGCGACAAAACACCTCAATGATCCTGTCATGCTGAGAACAGATCTTCTCCTGTAGCTGTGAGGTGGCATTCACCAGTTTGTGCTTGCTAAAGCGAGGCACTTCATAGTGAGGCTGAATATGAACCTCACAATAGGAAACCAGACATGTTAGACACGACTTGATGGCTTTATGTTTTCTCCCAGTGCAGAAATCACACTCCACATCACCTGGTTTAGCATTAGAAGAAACTTTGATATCAGATTGGAGTTCGGGCTTCTTCAGCTTCTCTATAACTTCAGTCAGCATTGTGTTTCTGCGTAGAACAGGTCTTGGAGTGAAGGTCTGTCTGCACTGGGGGCAGCTGTAAACACCCTTCTGGTCTTCTTGATCCCAGCAGCCTGTAATGCAGTTCAAACAGAAACTGTGTCCACAGGAAACAGTCACCGGGTCCTTCATTAGATCCAGACATATAGAACAGCTTAACTCCTCCAACACTGAAGCACTAGCCATTTTCCCCTCTCAGAGACACCCACAACTCCTGCCTGCAAGGAACATTAGAAAGGTTTTGTTTCACCAGAAGAAGTGGGAGGGTGTTAAATATTCTTCCTAATTTTGTGTGGACACACCTTTTAAAGGCACAGCGCAACATTCCAGAAAGCCTAAAAATTCCCAGTACATGCAATCATGTAGACAACTCGTGTCATGAACATACATGGTGGTTCCCTATTGCAGTTCATTCAAGTCAAATCAACCCCATCTAACAAGCAAAATAAATTACAACAGACTATACAATGTATGCAACCTAAACAAAAATGCAAATATTACAACAGACTACAATGCATGCAACCTAAACAAAAATGCAAATATTACAACAGACTATACAATGCATACAACCTGCCTTAGTTATGGCTCCTGTAGTTTATAACACTCCTGCACCCTTAAGGGTCAAGTCCAAAGAACAGGGCTATAACCTCACATAGGTATGATAATAATGCTTCTTGGGTATGGATTGTGTAGGTTGATTTGTTCTTTACCAAAAGGTCAGCGGTCAAGATATGGGAGGAGCAGGTCAGAAACAATGAAGATTAAGAGCCGTATCATGACAGTCAAAAGTGCATCATCACTCGTCAAAAGCTTATTCAAATTTAGTAGGACGTGTCCAGTCCACATTGGGAGGGTTTTCGTTATCAAACGTCGAGCGCATGCATGGCGCAACAAGGTGTTCCTAGGTTTTTTAATCAGTCATGGGTGTGTTTGGGGCGTAACATCATTTAAACCAATGTGAATGACATCTGTCAGTCCCTTTAACGGCGCAAAGCGCAATGTCAAATAAATGCATCAGTATTTTGACATTTAACGGCGCATTTGAAGGAGGCTGCTTGCGAGACCGTATGGAATAGTCATTCCACTAAACCATGCTTTACTAAATCCTAGCATAGCCTTCACGCATTTGCACTCGTCTATTATTTGAACTCATTGGCAAAGTGAAACTAACTTCACCATGGAGTCAGTCAATGACAAGACAGTTATATGCAGTTACTTTCACTCTTGACTGACAATGGGTTACCATCAAAAACATAGGCTGGAAAAAGCAACACTTACCCTAATATTGCTCAAATGACTGAATAAAAAAACTAGGGCTGTCAAAATAACTGATTAATTTTGATTAATTAATTTGAGAAAAAATAACTGATTAAAAAAAATAGCGCAGATTAATCGATTCCGTATGACCGTTGACCCCGAGCCGTTCTAGTTAGTAACTATTACTGTAAAATGAAGGAGAGAGAAGAAAATGTGCTGCCTAGATCATTGATCGGAACATTTACTTTTAAAAAACAGCCTGATGGTGTTGACAAAAATAAAGTCCTCTGCAATGTCTGCAGCAAGGAATTTGCCTCGTTTTAAATGTCAGGGCCCTCGGAAGTCTACCAATGAAGTGTGGAGATACATTGAGCCTCGTAAATGGGTGTAAAACAGTGATTTATTTGCATGGCTAGCCCGATGCCGAAGCACCACTATTGAAAAAGCTGTTGGTAGCATCGGCTAACTAGCGCCAGATTTTGGAGTGCAGGGGACAAGCCGAGATGGGCTATGAGACATACGTTCACACTCGGTATCATGTTTCAATACCAGGGCTTGAAAACGAAATTATTTTTCAAACGTTCCGTTCCGAACGGTTCAGGTAGGCCTATGTTTAACGTTTTCGTTCTTGCATGCGTTCCGCCACCAACATATCGGTCCTGAACCGGTTCGGAACGCAAAATATCGTTCGTTCTTAAAGTTCCGGCAGTGTTTGGTGGGCCTATCAAGTCTATTTTTGTGGACTTTACCTTAGAATAGACATATCGTAGCTATGCCCAAAAATAATAAATCACAGGCGGCATCCAAAAACATTCAGATGGGCTATCCATCCCATAGCCTACAGACTTACTATAGGCCTAACCTATGCCTATAAATAATTTCTTATCAAAAATATTTCTGGATACGTGCTAAACTCCTTACCTGGTTGTAGCCTAAGTTTTATCCATATGGAGATCTTCAAAGGCTTGCGCTATAATTCCAACCCTGTTTATAAACGAACCTGTCTGTTGCTGACAAGGCCTATCTCAAATTTCCTGTTTAACTCTTCTACATAGAATAGGCTATAATTGCGCAAACATTTCAAATCCCGACTTTAAAACGACAAGGCGTGGACAGGCAAAATAGGCTATTACGCATAGGTTACAAACAATTTCCAAATCAGTTTCAGTAGCCTACGCTACGAGCTGGCCTAAGATCCGAAGTGGCAGACGGATAGGTTACATTACAACAGTAAGACAAAATATACACATTTGGACCAAAGGTCCATTTATTCGTTTTTTTTTTTTTTCAAACTGCAGAAACCAAATTATTAGGCTGTTCGCCTACAGTAGTTGGCTACATAGCGGCTTGTTATCTCACATTAACAGTGTAGATGCGGGCTTGTTTTTCGCACAACCGGAAATAGTCTCCCTGACATAGGATATGCTTTTGCTTTTGAAATTTTATAAAATATATAGAGAACGGAAAAAAAACGTTATTAACCGGTTTTGTGGATTTCAGAATAACGTTTCTGTTCCGGAACAGTTGAAGAGCATTTTGTTTTCGTTTCCGTTTCCGCTCCTCGTAAAATTCCGTAAAATTCCGTTCGTTTTCGGTTTTCGTTTTCGTTCCTTGAACCGGTTCGGAGCCCTGTTCAATACACTTTAGGTCAATAACACACCGGAATTCTCCTTTAAGTCAGGTTGTCATTTCATCACAGTCATAATGATGATTGATGCATGAAAACATCAGGCTTCATTGTACATATCTAAGGCCACCATAAACAAAAATCAGAAGGCATTAAACATGTTTAATGTAATTTCAAAGTTTTTTTAAATTATTTTTTTGGGCTTTTTATGCCTTTAATTTGATAGGACAATAATTTTAAAGTTTAAAGCCCTTGATCCGTAGATTATTTTAAAATGTTGTCACAACTATTGAGAATCAATGCCAACTGAAAACTGCACTTAGTGGCCAAGTTAAAGGAATTATCCGGAGTGAAATGCACTTTAGATCAATTTACGGATGATTGGGAGTACATACGTTGAGTTGACATCAAAATCATGTCATTCTGATGTGTTTTGAGAAAGTTCGATTTTACCGTTTTTAGTCAAAACTTGTTAGCCTGGAAGTGACCAGGGCAAGTCATTTCGCCACTACAAAACGCTATTTTTATACCTCTTCTACAGTTCCAAACAACATTACACTTACGTGGTAGTGAGTAGAGGGTCCCTAAAGCCAAACCGTAGTATCCCGAGGTCTTTATGTGGTCGGATAGAGAGTCTAGAATGAATTTCATCAAGCCAGTACCTTTCCGGAAATGTTGCTGCTGCAGCTGGCGTCTTTAGGGGAAAGTCCGTAGGAGTCGATTGCCGAGTGTGGAGTAACACGCTCTGGAAATTCACAATTTCGTCGCCGTTTTAAAAAAAAAAAAAAAAAACATAGTCCAGTCCATACAACTTCATTTCAATTTCGAAAGAAATACTGGACTATGTTTTTTTTTTTTTTTTAAAACGGTGACGAAATTGTGAATTTCCAGAGCGTGTTACTCCTACGGACTTTCCCCTAAAGACGCCAGCTGCAGCAGCAACATTTCCGGAAAGGTACTGGCTTGATGAAATTCATTCATTAGGGACCTTCTACTCACTACCACGTAAGTGTAATGTTGTTTGGAACTGTAGAAGAGTATAAAAATAGCGTTTTGTTGCGGCGAAATGACTTGCCCTGGTCACTTCCAGGCTAACGAGTTTTGACTAAAAACGGTAAAATCGAACTTTCTCAAAACACATCCGAATGACATGATTTTGATGTCAACTCAACGTATGTACTCCCAATCATCCGTAAATTGATCTAAAGTGTTTTTTACTCCGGATAATTCCTTTAATATAGGCATAAAAGAGGTTTTGGAGAGGTGTTGAATTCACAGGGAAATACTGTAATTCCACAGGTGTCCACACGAGGGAGTCAGAGAATTACAATTTTGTACCATATCAAAATGAATCATATAATAACTCCTCTTATAATAACAATAAACACAAATTCCCAGTGTGCATGACACATGATTCTGTGTGTGTATGTTTGACATTCTGATCAGATGATAATGACATCGGATGTGTTAGTCTGTTTATAATAGTCTGTTTGTGTGTGTGTGTGTGTGTGTGTGTGTGTGTGTGTGTGTGTGTGTGTGTGTGCATACACTGGCACCTCACTATCAGCTACCAGAGTCCTGTATCCTACCTGTCTGAGAGGTCAGAGTCCTGTATCCTACCTGTCTGAGTTCAGACAGAGACTTTCTAATGAGGAGACACAGCACTCAAAAAATATCCGATATAATGTGGTTAGTTTGTAACGCAAACAGTCATCTAAATATGTAAGTAGGAGCAGTGAGGGGTTAGGTGCATTGCTCAAGGGCACTTCAGCCGTGCCTACTGGTCGGGGTTTGAACCGGCAACCCTCCAGTAACAAGTCCGAAGCGCTAACCAGTAGGCCACGGCTGCCCCATGTCATGTCTGTCATAAAGTGAATGCACATAGACAAATATTAGGTCACATCTTCAGTAGACATAAGCAGTCGACAAAATAAATATTTCCGGCACACATGGAACACCATAACACAACGAACAGTCATATGCCGTTCCATGTGTATCATAAGTATTGCTTTTGGTCCTATAGCAGAGTCCAATGAACACTACATCCAGTTTAGGGTCGAATGGATGAGTTCACAAAAAAATACACAGGGTCTAACAGGATGAATTAGATCCATGGCTTCTGTTGTTCACTATTACTCCTGATTATCATCAAAATCAATAAAATTACCATTACAAGGAAATATTTAGGATTCAATAACTTTATTAGGAAAGTTCAATAATGCAAGAGCCAGGAGATGTCCATTTAAACTAATCATCAGAAAAGCTAACACCAACAACAGGCATTGAAACTAAGAAAACTGTTACATATTTGGTAAAACGCATTAGTTCTCTTACAAAACAAAGCAATTCAAAGAATAATGTGCAGTGAGTACTTGAAATGCAGCTCCCCCATCAAGGAACAAGGTATTTTAATTTCAACATTACAACTGTTAACAAGTTTCCTTTTACTATATAACTGTAAAGCTGACATGCACTACTGCAAGATTAAGATTAAGATTTGTGATTTTTGCAGCTGTTTTATAACATTAAATTAATAAATGGGTATGAATTGTAGTAAGAAGTACATTTAGGCATAAAGTACCAGCAATGCCTTTGCCATGATACTGTGATATGTTTAAGTACACATGAAAGTCATTCGCACACCTAGAACACCAGTTCTAGATCAGATGAATTCCAATTGACGCCGGGATAGTCAGGGAAGTAAACAATCATGTAATCTGTCCCTTCCATAGCTGAAAGGATCAATGCATCATTGGCATTTGCACAGTTACATAATATTTATGAGTTGTAAAAATGTTTTTTTTGCACAACAGCTCATGGAAAATGAATGACAATGTATTCAGTTTCAAAGAGTCACCACTGAGTAATTTCCATCCATTATAGTGTAAAGTGAAGTAAGTGTAAATCTATAAGGGCCTCACCTGATACCACACCCACACCTCCAATAGTGATGTTATACTGGTGGTTGTACTGATAACAACGGCCGTACTGCTGTACGTTACTGTATTCACAATTCTTGGAAATGGTCTGAGGAGTCTTCAGTTTGACTGTGTCCCCAACCATGAAGCCTGTGACTAGAAAAGGAGCAGAGACAGTCATGTGTGAATAATGTCTGACTAACAGAGACCTTCTCTGTTGCTCTAGTGCTGTCACTCCTGTTACTGAGATGCTGGCTTTCAACCTGCTCTATCCCCTGCACTCGCCTACAGCAACAAGCCATCCAACATTATTCTCTTCAAATGATCACGCCACATTCAAGCTTTTGTCTCTTTCCGTTTAAGTGACCTTGACCTTTATTAATTGTTTGTGTTTATTTTGTGCTGTGTGATATTTATCATCTTGTTGTTTACTGCTGCCCCTGATTTCTGACTGTTCTGCCTCTTTTGTACTACAGCCTGTGTCTGATTGCTCATAGGATCCTGCTTGCCTGTGCAACAAGGCCTGTCCAATAAGGACAAACTAAACCACTGACTACACCCTGTAGCTTTAATAATAATAATAATAATAATAATAATAATAATAATAATAATAATACCTTCATTTACTGCCAAGAGGAATTCTTTTGTTTTCTCTTTCAGAGATGGAGCCACTGGTTTTATCATTTCACTGAAGGAGAACTGTGGGATAAAAGTGACCTGGGGAAAGGCCTCAACCACATATGGGTGGGTGAATTGTGCCTGGAAACACTAAAGGGAAACAAAAGAAGAGATCAGAGACCATCAGGGGGGTATTTCAGAAAGGAGGTTTAACAAACACTGAGATAAAACAATCAACCCTGTGTTAGTTAACATAGAGTTGTGCGCGTTCACGGCGAACTTATAAAGGCATCATCTATTGAGAGTCGAAACCATAGTGAAACTGCCGAAATGAAGAGCGCCATATTTTTCGGAGGCGGAGTAGCAGGTGAAGACAGTAGGCCTACTTCAAGGGTTCTGTTCTGCTGTAAAAAGCTGACAAGCTGTAATTTCAGAAAGCCAATCCAATTTGAGTCTCCATAGTTAGTTCTCCATACTAAGAGCTAGTAGTGTTACTTGGGGGCTTTTGTGGCCTTGTGGTTAGGGGATCGGACTTGTGGCTGGTTTAATCTAACCTGACTCTCGCCAGATAAATTTCGTTCCGCTTAGCTCCGCCTAGCTTCACTCACATCCATCTGGGACCTCTTCCGTTGAGAGTGATTTCAGCACGAGATTGTATGGTAGAGCCAATCAGGACGCAGGACGGGAGTTTCATAGATGTGACATAGCGTAGAAGCAACTGTGAGACTGTTATCAGCGTCACGGGTTGGCTTCGATGTGAGTGGTTGAAGTAGCACGTCAATAGATGACGGACAAGTAGCTTATCCAATCATATGCAAGCATTTTTTGATTAGGCCCAGCCTTCTGAAGCAACACTTCAATGGATTGATCCCAGATGGATGAGTGGAGCTAGGCGGAACGAAATTCATCTGGCGAGAGTCAGGTTAGGTTTAATCCATGACTGGTAGGGAATATGTGAGTGGGGGGCACTCTCCCACATCCAAAGACGAGGTGCCCTAGGTACCTAATCCCCAACTGCTGCCCAGGCACCGGAGCAAAGGCTGCTCACTGCTCCAGGTGCTAGGTGTGTATGTGTGCTCCTAGTGTGTGTGCATGTATACACTACCCCCGGAAGACACATTTCCTACAGGTCAAATAAAGTAACTTAACTTACCTGAATGAAATCAATGGGGTCCTCTATTGGCTGAAGTTTCTCCATCTCAGCATCTCGGCTCTTCAGTTTAGTGATCTCCAACTCCAGCTGCTCAAGGAGTCCTTCAGCTCGACTCACCTCTGCCCTCTCCTGAGCTCTGATCGACTCGGTCACCTCAGAGCGCTTTTGCTCCATGAAGCTGATCAGCTCAGTGAAGATCCTCTCTGAGTCCTCAACAGCTTTCTGTGTGGTGGTCTGATGGGAGATTCATATCCGATCATGTTAAATCTGCAGGATTCCCCTGCCTTCAGAAATCCGAAGATACATCATGGCTACAACAAGGATACATAAAGATCCAGAGATACAGTACATGTCCATGCTGAATGCATGTCCATAGGAAAAAAGACAGGCGTACTGGGGTGTGTGAGTGTGGGGAGTAGGTGCAAAACCTGTTACAGCAGCCATGTTTATGTCACCTGCAGAGACTTCAGAGCTTGTTTCACATTCTCCACCTCAGACCTTTTCTCCTGGATTTTCTTCTGATTATCCTCATTCATCTGCAATGATGTTTTCTGTGTGGATAGATGTTCACAGTCAATATCCTAGCTTTAGAGACCATTTACAAGAAATATAGACCCAGGTGTAAGGGTCCTGTCGTGTTTTGTTTTCCCTGTTTAGTGTTTTCCTTCATGTCTGCTCCTCTTGTTTACTTCCTGTGTCCTGTTCCATGTGTTTGTTTGTTTTGCCATGTGTTTCTGTTCCCTGTGCCCGTGTCTCCGCCCCTCACCTGATCCGCGTTAGTATGTTAATTATGGTTTCCACCTGTCTTGTTTTACCTTGTTCATTGTCCACCTGTGCCCTGTTACCCCTGTGTATTTAAACCCTCTGTCTCCCCCTCAGTCTTCGTCGGTTATTAGTCTATGTGGTTTGTGTTTAAAATAAAGATTCTTGCAACTCTGAAGATTGCCTTGCCGTACTTTGCCCTACGTTTGGGTCAAGCCCTTGCAACCGCGACACCACGTAGAATAGAATTTTAAAAACCTACATGCAGCACCCATTATTATTATTATTATTATTATTATTGTGGATGGAATCCACTATCTTAATCTGCTGGCTTCTTCTATTTCAGATTTTCTTAAGTTTATACTTTTTGAGAAATAGGGGATTAAAAATGGTAAAAAGCTCACTTTTTTCCCCCCATAGACTTGAATGGCTGTGTAATAATGGCCTAAAGCCAGCTGCGCTCGTTAAGCTCCCAGAGTAGTTCCCGGGCTAATTAGAACACTGGCACAGGTGTCACCTGTGAATTCCACTGTTTCAGCTTCTAATGCATACAATCTGGTGCTCCCTAAAACTACACATTCTGTTTAAGTGTTTCCTGTGTGTCAAAATAAGTCACAGCCATATCTCATGCTTTGCGCATTATATCTCCAGAACGGTTTGACGTATATGCTTCAAATTTGGTATAAGTGTTTGTATGGACTCAAAGATGAAGTGAGTTGATGTTGGAGGTTGGAGGTCAAAGGTCAAGTCAATGAACACTCTGAGTGCGATATCTCAAGAATGCCTTGACATACATGCCTGAAATTTGGTATGAGTATTTGTATGTATTCAAAGATGAAGTGAATTGATGGAGGTCAAATGTCAAGGTGAAAAACACCTTGAGTGTTATACCTCAAGAACGCCTTGACACACAAGGTCTTTTGGTACGAGGGTTTGTATGAACTCAAAGATTAAGTGATTTAATGTTTCTTTTTTTTCAAGGAATTTCCCCACCAACATTAAGCCAGCAGATTTCCATCCACTATTGTAATTCCTCTGGCATTACATTCTAGTTATTATTATTATTATTATTATTATTAGCACAAAAAAAAAAACAGTATAAAAAATAATCTGTTGGTGATTTATTGTAATCTCACAATGACAAAAATGAGAATCCATCCAAATTTATTTTGAGAGAAAAAAATCTCCTAAATGGATAGTTTTAACAAAAACACGTCGCTCACAATTATTAGCACCCCCGCTTGTAGTACTTTCTTAAGCCTCCCTTTGCAAATAAAACGGCTTGTAATATTCTCACATGACTCCCCATAAAGTTGGAGAGTACAAAGTAAGGGATTTATATGGAAGCGTATTGCTGCCACACTAAAATAAATAAAAATGCTCAGTATTATCTAATTACGTGAAGTTTCTTGTTATAACAATATCATTTTCACATTTTAACAAGATATGTATCACGTAATTACATGAAATTATCACATTATTTCATGATAATGATATTTTCACGTTATAACGTGAAAATGTTATTTCAAGATATGATTTTTTTTCACGTTTTTACAAGATATTTATCATGTTTTTACATGAAATTATCACGTTATTATAACTAGTCGTGTCTATGAACTTGCACCCTGACTGCTATTACAGAGTGCTTCTTGACGAGTGTTTTTGTGCATGTGTGTATGTGTGTGTAGGCTGTGTGTGTGGTCAATTCCCAGCTGACTGAGGAGCAGCGAAGAGGGATGTGTGTGTATCGGCAGAGAGCTGCTGAAAAGGAGGCCGATAGAGAGGTTCTGTGCCGGATAGCCTACTCACACCATAGACTGTATATATATGGCTCACACAGCCTGATAGTTCTGCTTTATCTTCTTATCAACCCAATAAATAAAACTTTTGCTAACTTGACGCAAGAGGGAGAAAGGGCTTTGATAAATATGCGAATCTTCACGCAGTGTGGGTGAATGTATAGAGCGCTCTGGCTCGGTAGCCTGTCAGGTCATCGCTGTCATTTCTAAGGTTGTGGGGAAGGGACGCAGAGAGTGAGTAGTGAAGCGCTGCAGTCGCACAGTGCAGGCTGCTGGAGAGCACAGTGCAGGCTGCTGGAGAGCACAGCAAAGAAAATATTTAAACAGCAATAGCATGCGCTTTTTTGAGATCACACTACAGTAATCAGCCCGGCCCCACCGGGAATCCTCCCGACTCTCCCGATTGCCACTCCGCTAGCCTACTGCACACAGGTGCAGACTATTCTGGACAATGCTTGGGTGTTCGCATAGGCTATAGGCCTATAAATACTGTGGGGATGTGGGGATTTCTGGTTTATGTGCCCACCTGCACTGGCAACCAGTGTGGCTTGTGTGACTGCAAGCGTGGTCACATGGGGCAGGTCACATGACTAACGGAAGTTATAAAGTTTGGTTTGTTGAGAGCTCACATTCTCTTGCTGCTTCCACCACTTGCTCTTTGTGACTGTTAAGGTCCCCTGTCATGCAGGTAATGAATATGATGTTCCATGCAGTGTGTGTGTGTGTTTGTAGAACTCACTTCTCATGACTTGTTTTAACTTATCAGGGTGAATGCTAGAACCATGTGTTTCACTCTTCATGGAGGACACTGAGGTGACTGCCTGATTTTAAGATTTATGAGTGCTGGGCTACAGACACTGATGCTCTGGTAATTTGTTTTATATTTATGATCTTAGTTGTTTGTTTACATTGGTAGTTATAAATCAATTAACTATGTTTCTTTAAATCTGTAACACTGGAATGTTCCTTTCTTCCTGTGTCACTGTGCTGTGGGGAGTAGTGAACGCTCTTGCAAAGTAGGCTTATATTTACTACATATGTCCATTGTGTAATTGTGCTGTGGAATGTACATGGTAACTAATATGTACCATTTCTTTTAAAAGGGACCAGGCCAGCCACTGTTTTACTGTTAGTTTTTGGGTTTGTTTGTTTGCTTTCATTTTGTTTGTCTTTTTGTTTGTTTGCATTGTCTCTCTATAACTGCTTGTGCTGGGAGCTGGCTGTTCCTCTTTTGTCCTATCATAGGCTGTCTTTGTACAAGGCCGGATCCGCAACTCAGTACTGCTCCTTTCGGGTTGGGTGCCACATGGAGGGAGATATTTTCTCGGTGTGTACTGGTAAACAACACAGTGTGGTATTTTGTAGTGGCATCCTGTAGTGGTATTTACTTCTTGTGTTTGCAGTGCTTACCGTGTTGCATTCTTTTGTGGTGCTGGGTTTGCTGTCTCTCTCTCTCCCTCTCTCACCAGGGCCCCTCTCCAAGACGGGAGCTGTGTGTGCTGACCCGACCTTATTAGCCTGAGGAGTCTCAGCCAGTTATCCCATGCAGTCTTTCTTACTTACATTCTGGATTGTATTTATACTATTTGTAATAAATTTGAGTATTTCGCATATGCCTTTTTGTTAACTGTTCCTTTGTGGGGAAGGCCGAGAACCAGCCACGTTAGAGAGCTTATAGGTTTCTCCCGCCTGGGTTTAGGGGGTGGCGTAGTCAGAGTAGGTATTCTGCATGTCAGGTACCACAATATCATCCACCATGTTCAATAACGAGAATGTCTTGCGAGCTTAAAATAGAATTTGATTGAGTCGTGTAAACGAGCATATCCTATTCTTGCCTCTCATTTAGTTTAATTTCATTATCTTGAATAACGTGATAATTTCATGTAATAACGTGATATATATATCTTGTAAAAAGTTAAAAATATCATATCTTGAAATAACATATTTTCACGTTATAATGTGAAAATATCAGTATCATGAAATAACATGATAATTTCATGTAATAACGTGATAAATATCTTGTTAAAACGATATTGTTATAACAAGAAACTTTTCACGTAATTACATAATACTGAGCCTTTTTATTTATTTTAGTGTGGCAGCAATACGCTTCCGTAGATTTAAGACCATTCGTCTTTACAAAATCTCAATAGATCGTCCAGATTCCTAGGTCCACACTTGTGCATTCTCCTCTTTGACTCACCCCACTGTTTTTCTATGGAGTTTAGATCAGAGGACTGAGATGGCAATGGCCGAAGCTTGATTTTGTGTTCAGAAAACCATATTTGATTTGATCTTGACATTTGTTTTGGTTCACTGACCTGATGAATGATCCAATCATGACCAATGTTTAGTGTCTTGGCAGAGATTGACAGATTTCTTTGAACAGGTTTTTCTTGGTGTTCATTATACCATGCACCTTAATTAGGTTCCCAAGGCCTTTAGGCATAAAAAAACAGCCCCATAATAGCACAGCCCCTCCACCATAATTCTCATTAGGCATGGGGTTCTTTTCAGTAAAGTCATTCTTCTATGTCTAGAAACACCTAAAGTGTTTCTAGACAAAGAGCTCAATTTTCATTTCATCGACCACACTTCCAGACAAAGTCACTGTACCATTCGGTAACTCCTGCCGTTTACATTGATAATTAAATGACTAGACAGGCTTTTACCTGGCATGCCCTCTAAATAATCTATTAACAGTGATGTCACTTTTGAAGATTTTTTGGGGGACTTGATGACACCAACATGATACCTTTTTCTGTAACTCTCCAACAGTGGTTCTTATGGATTTTTTTGCCTCTTACAATCCTCCATATTGTACATGGGGGCAAGATAACCATGGGTCTTTGTCACATTTCCTATTGATTAGAATCTTTTAAATAAAAGGCAGCCGTGGTCTACTGGTTAGCGCTTCGGACTCGTAACCGGAGGGTTGCCGGTTTGAACCCCGACCAGTAGGCACGGCTGAAGGCAAGGCACGGCACCTAACCCCTCACTGCTCCCCGAAACATGGCCCATGGTTTTTTATTTTGGGGGGGGGTTGCCAGACAAAAAGTTTAAAAACCACTGATGTAGACAACTCTGTTGTGTCATAAACAGACATGGTTCCCCACTACAGGACACCCATTTAACAAGTGAACAAGAATAATAAGTATTACATCAGTTTAAACAATGCATGCAACCTGCCAGACGGCTCCTTTAGAGTGTAACAAATAGCCTACTCCTACTCCCTTGAGGGTCAAACACTATAGACTCACCTAGATTTGTGGGTATGGAATGTGGGGGGTTATTTGTTCCTTACCAAAAGGTCAAAGCTCAAGCTTCTATCAGTTAAAGGATAATTCCGGTATTTAGCACTTTGAGTCCCATTTCTGGTTTGTTTTGGATGAACTAGAGTGGTGGACACCGAAATTTTGACGATTGGTCCTGTCTCGACTTTTCTGACTCGTTTTGAATCGCCTTTACTGCTTCAGAGTGGCTGCCTACAGGCATGCACAAACATGTCCTTAAAACAACCCTTAGCGTTTGTTTTCAAACTGTGCAACTCACTGAGTGGTTAATGGTGTTCGTTGATTATTAAAATCAAATATATCGGCGCAATGTATGATTTCCAGCCGTGTTATTTGCTATTGTGGAATCATTTTTTCAGACACCTCACAACCGCGTATAAACTTCCGCTCAATATTTGAGCCTGAAGCATAGACAGTGGCACAGTAATATCAACGTGCAATGAGTCTTCCAACAGAAATCAATTATTTTACAAAATGCCAAATAAAACATGACAGAAACTGTATTTCGCTATGCTACTTGTTTTGGAACATTAACAAACACCACTAACCACTTGGTGAGTTGCACAGCCCGCCACTAAATGAAAATGGGATGCTTTTTAGCCAAAGTGTTAATGTAGGCTAGCCCACATTAGGATTGGGGGCTGGGACAGAATGCTCACAATTGGTGTTGAATCCAGAGGAGAATTGCGTAGTTCCACAGGTGTCCACACGAGGGAGTTTGAGAATTATAATTCTGTACCACCCCCATTCTGTGCATAGAAATATACACACACTATAAGATTCTGTCGAGGTGTGTGTGCGTGTGTGAGTGAGTGAGACACATTATCACTGGATGATAATAGTACTAAAGTTCACTAGCTCCAAATATTTAAACAGAACTTGCACCTCACCCTGAGCCACCTGAGAGGTCCTATCTTACCTGTCTGAGAGGATATAGTCCTGTATCCTACCGGCCTGTGAAGTCAGAGTCCTGTATCCTACCTGCCTGAGAGAACAGAGTCCTGTATCCTACCTGTCTGAGATAAAACAGAGCCCTGTAGACTACCTGGCTGTCACCTTGACACACAGCCAGGTAAGAGGTTGGTGGTTAACAAAGGTGCCAACAACCACAGCAACAATAGCCTGGCAATTAGTGTGACATGGTTGTACAGAGGAGGGTAAGGAGGAGCTGTGTGTGTGTGTGTGTGTAGGACCGGAGACACGTACTGACAGACATATGGCCCTGCACTTAATGAGTGTTCAGTAAGCAACTTCATCTCAGGCGTGAGACGCCAGGCCCTCTCTCTTACACACGCCAGGATCAGTTTACCTAATGGAGATTTAGGTCAATTACTTGGCAAGTGTTCCTCTTCCTTCTCTGTCGGTACATTTCCCATGTAGACCAGACATATAGGCATATCTTGTGCCATGTTTCGCCAAAGCTTCATTATAATTAAATTAAAAATATTTTAGAGCCTCATGTTTTTTTACCAACATCAAACACACAAGAATAAATAGAAAAAAAATGGAAGGATGGTTGGGCAGGAGCCATCATGGCATAGGAGTCAAGCACACACACAGGCGTGCACACACACACACCTATTATTCAGCATGGTTAGGTGCATACAAAACCATTATTGATTCTGGTGATCACAGAGTTTAATAGAACGCATTAATGATGTCAATTATTTATTAATAATTCAAGTTTTTTTATTAAGGCACACATCCTTCAGGGAGAAAACAAGTATATGGACATTATAGGTGTTAAGTCCCCCTCTTGTGTATGGCAAAAATTATATACTTTTATTAAATAAACTGAAATGAAATAAAATAATGACAATGAAATTGTAATACAAGTTATAAATAAATTATGTATCAGAGTACCAGATTAATCTTTGACACATTACCATTCCAGGCAGGAACTTCAAGGAAGTCTACGGTCACATCTGACTCTCTGATATCTGCAAAACAGTTTAGTGTGTAAACAGTTATATAAGAGCCATTTATGACTTGAGAGTAAATAGACAAGTATTCCATTTTTAAAAGGAACATGCAAACTTGCGATTCAGCATGCCAATTGGTGTCTATCAGTCAGGTGCTTACATCTTATCACCCCCTCACTTCTGACCGTGACGTAATCGAGGACTCTGCAGCCACTGTTCCCCATGCGGACATCTTCAGGGGCCTTCAATTTGACCCGGTCCCCCTTCATGAAGCCTGTGACTGGGAAAGGGAGGGAGGGAGAGATAGAGATAGATAATGCGATAGAGCTCTTTATTGCCATTGCACAGAGCATGAGTACAGGAAATACAGGTCTTCCTTTGTGCAATTTCAATCCTATTTTAACACTTAATTTAGTATGAACAACATTCAAGCTTGACTCCTTGTTCATAATAACAATTTAAAAAAAAAAAATCCTTGAGACCTTGCAAACCTACCATTGTGTATTGCTTGGTGGAACTCCTTAGTCTTCTCCTTCAGAGCTGGAGACACTAATTTCATCACTTCACAGAAGGAGAACCGTGGTTCAAAAGTCACCTTGGGAACAGTCTCTGCCACAGGTGGGGAGGAGATGAGTGACTGGAACCTCTACAGAAAACAAAAGGACAACAACCTGTATTGTCTTGCATATTTCAACCCCATGAATCTTCAGCCCTTCAAACTCATGAGATGGGTAGCAAGGAGGCCAGCATCATGGGTGCTAGTTGCAACTACCAACAAATCTCTTAAGGTGTCGAAAGAGAGGTTCCCTCAGTGCACAGCATCCACTAGCTAGCACCACACAGACCATAGGGGACACTGTAGACCACATTGTAGGTCATCTCGGCCGACAATAACTTCACAGTCATACATGTTGAAATGAAGACCAGGGGGCTAGTTTTGTTACCTGGAGGAAATCAATGGGGTCCTCTGTTGGCTGAAGTTTCTTCATCTCAGCATCTATGCTCTTCAGTTTAGTGATCTCCAACTCCAGCTGCTCCAGGAGTCCTTCAGATCGACTCACCTCTGCCCTCTCCTGGGCTCTGATTAACACCTTCCCCTCAAAACATTTTTGCTCCATGAAGCTGATTAGCTGAGTGAAAATCGTGTCCATGTCCTCAACAGCTGTCCGTGCAGAAGCCTGTTAATAAGACCATATCAGCTCAAAGGTATATGAAAAGAGACAAACTGAAACTAACAGAACTAATTAAACACATATCTGTTGGGGGGGCAGCCACTGTTCCATTGAAGTCTATGGCCATAGCTCAGAATTTCGGCACACATGCTAAAGTCGGGCATGGTTTCATGATCCTCTAACCCTTCTAACCATTGCAGGTACATTTTTAGCATTTTTGAGCATTCCAGTCTGGAGAAAAATCAACCTTATATCAGGTGTGCACCTGTTATTTATTCTGCTGCTGTTGGCTGGTTGCTTGCTGTCTCACAGGTGAAACACCAATCAATGACACGCCTCTTTATGCAGACAGGAATCAATCCCCATTTTGCGCCCATAGACATGAACTACAACGAGGTATCCTGCTCCAGGTTGTGCTCACTGTGGTCCTGACTCACTGTGGTCTGGTCATTAAAGATCCCATGGCACTATCACAAAGAGTAGGGGGTTCCCCGGTGTCCTGGCTAAATTCCCAACCTGGCTCATTCAATCTGGCCCCCTGATCATCCCCCACTGTAACTGGCTCATTCACTCCCTCAATCTCCACCTCAAGCTGGTGTGTGGTGAGTGCGTTCTGGTGCATAATCACTGCCGTGCATCACCCAGGTGGGTGCTACACGTCGGTGGTTAGTGAGGTCCCCCCCTTCCCTGTGTAGCGCTTTGAGTTTCGAGAAAAGCTTTATAAAAAAAATGTAACGTGTTGTTGAATCCAGTGGAAGCTAATTTACAAGGTGGCAACGTCCTTCTGAAATGGGCTAATACAGTTCAGTCACTAGTTCAGTCATGGTTGCTTTTCCATTCCTTAATTACGGTAGTTTGCTTTGGACAAAAGCATCTGCTAAATACTATAACCATAATCATATTCCTTCACACAAACACACTGGCATTTGTGGGTGTTTTTGGGCAGTAACCAGGTACGCCATGCTGTTGGAGGTGCAAACAATCGCTGCGTCCCCATTGAGATCACACAGTAAGGAGCTGGCTCAAGGGTTATAAAAGTAATTTAGTTAAAAGTAGCTATCCATGTGTGTTCACTTCCGATCATTTTGGTAACTGTAACACAGACTTTCTAATAAGACACAGCACTCTTACCCACATAGTTCAGTCATGGTTGCTATTAGGAGCAAAAACATCAAGTCTTACCCCACATAGTTCAGTCATGGTTGCTATTAGGAGCAAAAACAGCAAGTCTTCTAGAGAGGTGTACAACAACAAACAGCCATGTTTATCACCTGCAGAGAGACCAGAGCCTGTTTCACCTCCTCCATGTCCTTCTCCTTCTGCAGGACATGCCACTGGTTACACTCCTTCATCTGCAGTAACAAATTCTACGGATCGACAAGCACGTATAGCTTTAGTTAAAGATGGATAATGTCAGCATCGTCCGTGTTTTCATTAATGGTTTTCATTAAGGTGCCATTGACATGGGCCTTTGATGGAGGGAGGAGAGGAAGTGCACTGTGAATTTGAAATAACCGACCTGCTTATGAGTTTGCTCTGCAACAGCAGAAACCGTTTCATGTCCATTGTGGTTTTCCATCAAACACAACAGACAGATTAACTTCTGATCTGTGCGACAAAACACCTCAATGATCCTGTTGTGCCGAGAGCAGATCTTCTCCTGTAGATGCAAAGTGGCATTGACCAGCTGATGTCTGCTTAGTCCAGGCACCTCATAGTGAGGCTGAATATGAACTTCACAATAGGAAACCATGCACGTTAGACACGACTTGATGGCTTTATGTTTTCTCCCAGTGCAGAAATCACACTCCACATCGTCTGGTCCAGTGTAGCAAGAAGCCTTAGCAACAGTTAGATCAGCCGCCTTCAGTTTCTCCATAACATTAGCCATTATTGTGTTTCTGCGTAGTACAGGCCTTGGAGTGAAGGTCTCTCTGCACTGGGGGCAGCTGTAAACACCCTTCTGGTCTTCTTGATTCCAGCAGCCTTTAATGCAGTTCAAACAGAAACTGTGTCCACAGGGAACAGTCACTGGGTCTGTCAGTAGATCCAAACAGATAGAGCAGCTTAACTCCTGAGACACTGCAACACTGGCCATTTCAAACACTGACATGTGCAAGCTAAACCTAAAAGACACAAGTCAATGACCTAAGCTACCCCTCTCACATTTATAGGCCCCTTAATGTGTCACCACAAAATTCTAAATGATGATTGGCTACCTTCAAGTCTGAGGCGGGATATTGAAGTTGAATCACAAACTTTTTTGGCTGAAGAGGAAAGGGTAGTCAAACTTAATTAATTGGCTGAAGAGGAAAGGGTAGTCAAACTTAATTAATTGGCTGAAAAGGAAAGGGTAGTCTAACTTAATTAATTGGCTGAAGAGGAAAGGGTAGTCTAACTTAATTGGCTGAATCAAACTTAATCAGGACTGTCAGGACTTTTCAAGTTCACAGTCTAATGTTGCAGATTCATTCCAATAATAAAAAATAATGTGTCAGAATTATTCATGTAAATGTATTTTGGCGACTTTGTTGTTAAAGCTGTAAAAGCATTAGGCTAATAAATGAGGTTATTCTTATATTATCATGATATCTATATCATTTATATGATATCATCATATCATATAAATATGCCTCATTTAACCCTTGAATCCAAACTGCCTGTCAAAAAGTCCATTGACACTGTTTTTTTTTTTCATTGTTATTTTTGATGGGGTTTTTTTCTAGACATTCTGGTTCCAGATAGTTTTATCAGAAGTAAGGTTTGACCTTGTGTCTCCCTAATCTATTTACACCATTGCAGGCCTTAGGCCTATCCCAGGAACAAAGAATTAACAAGTGTCTTTGTTTGTCTCTTCCTGACCTCTTCCCAGACTGAACTGCGAGTAGTTTGTCACAATGCATATTTAATCTGACACGAATATGAGATAGGCAGGATTGGCACCAGGCAGGTTTTTGTGGGGCTCAGGTTCGTCCGACACACACACACACACACACACCTCTAAGATAAGGCTACGATGCAAGGGCATAGGATGGCGATGCTAAACGATTTCGAAACTCCCACAGAAAGAAACTTTAAGCCAGAGTATGCTGCTTCATGAGGGTATTTTCTGATGTTTTCAATATGGTCTTTGCGTAATAAAAAACCTTCTTGTGAATACATTGAAATTCGCGTAATTAACAATAATTAGGCACTCCACTGTTGGGTTAAATATGTAACGATGGAATAAGAAAATATTCCCACGGCAAGCTATGGAATTTGGATCACATGTCAGCGTCACCAAAGGAGGGAGAGGGAAGGGAAGGAGAGCAACTCCACGCGCGCTTGGAAGGGGAGCTGCCTTTTGGCCGCGCGGTGTATCGTTGCTAGGAAGCAGCGAGGCTACCAGACAGTGAAAGATCAAGAGGTTGTCGCATGGGTTCCTTTATTTAGAGGTCCTGTTTTGCGAGGCCGACGTCAGCCTCAGGTATGTCATGACTGCAAGGGCCTTTTGTTCTGAAATGCTTTGTAGTGATCGCTGTGGTCGTGCTCTTGAAGTTAAGAGCAATGTTAGTTAACATTAGCCACAGCTCTGGCAACTGATGGCTTGCTTGTAATGCACATGCGAGACGTTAGCTAGCGAGCTAACTGGCATCTATGATCTACCGCTAGCACTACCTGTCTTAAAGGTTATGCTTTTGCAAAAGTTCAGACCTATGTGCGATGACCCAGTAACGTTAGCAGTATTAAAGTTACACAATTAGAATGCTAGTGGTAGATCGGCACATTTGTTCACGAGAATATATTGACCTGACAAACCATGGGAACGTTTAGAATTAGCCAAATGATTAAGCAGAATGCACAAGAATCTGGACAGTGTTTGCTGCTAACAGGAATAACGTTAACGTTACCTGACTCTGCTAATGTTAACGTTAGATGGCTAACTGGGATCTTACATGTTTTACATTGAAGTTAAATTACTTTTTCATGCTGTAGAATTGAGCGATACACCTAGCTAACCAAATGGCAGTGCGTACAGGTCTGAATTTCCATATCCATAAAGTTATCATAGTTCTCTTTGGGGAAGTTTTAACGTTAGCATTTAACGTTAGATGGGGTCAGCTAGATGGGTTCATAGCTAATTTAACTTAAAAGACAAACAAACAAATGACCTAAATCAGTGTGCCATCTAGTTGGCTATCTTGGCGTAGTTGGACACTCATGGGTACGCCACATGGGTGATGGCTGTTCAAAGGTAATAGCTGTTCAGCTAAGCAATGGACTCGGCTATGCTTAGCTATGATACCCTCGCCACTAGTAACGTTAACGTTTGCTGTCGTGTTGACACAGCAGTTCATTATTAGCCAGTGTGGCTAATGCTAGCTGTATAAGTTGGCCGGTGCAGTAAGGGTATTTGGCAGAATAACGTGAGAACTGAGCTAACTTTACCTCAGGATAAAGGGTGGTTAATCCGTTGGCAGTGGAATTTGTGCTTGCCTTGGCAGACTGTTTGCCCAGAAAGGTACGAATTAACGTTACGACAAATTACACATTGATGGCCAACGTTAACTTACCAAAGCCACCCCTCGGATAGAAGTTAGCAACCGCAACACCCGCGGTTTTTTTTTTTTCGGGAGCCATAACTATCATCCAAGTCATCCACCAAAATGAGATCCACTGACCGTAAACAAGGCAGGAGTTGAGGGGGAAAGTATCTGTTAAATGTTTTCTGTTAAATGCTGGATTTGCCTTTAATCTTAAGAAGTTCACCATTACTACCAAGCTCAATCTGAACGGCTAGCGTTATATTAAGGTTACATTTTCGTAACGTTAGTCTTGAGAATGTCTAGGCTATTTGTAAGTTTGAATACTTGCGATGTTTGCTACTTTTCTGTGGTTTTATATGTGGTTGACCACTTTTTTTTTTTCTTTACCTCTTAGGTGAAGACGGGTCTCCTCCCTCTGCTTTCAAGTTGTCATTTATGTGGGCGCCAACGTTAGTGCCATCTAGGTGTGCCATGGCCATTCATGGCCACCCATGGAGCTGAAGACCCCAGGAGACCACTCCGGCGCAGTCGCAGACTCTCCCTCCCCCAGCCCAGTCTGACCATCCACGCCCAGCCCGCGGTGGTGCATGCCCCCTCTGCCCGTGCTCTGCCCGCCTGCCCCCTCCATAAGAACCTCCAAGCCCAGCCTGCAGCCCTGACCCCCATCCCAGGGCTCTCCCAGTTGAGGGCGCCCCATGATCTGCACCCTTCGTGTCTCTCAGGTATCCCCCCGAGCTGCGCTCCTCCGTCCTCGCCCGGTCCTGTGGTCGCGCCCCGACCCCTCTGCACGCGCAGTGCCAGCGCAGGTGCCCGCCGCTGCTCCCCCCGCAGTGCCAGGTATGCGAGCGTCGCACCCACAGGTGTGTCCAAGGGCCCGGTCTCGCTCCAGTCTAGTGCCTCCTCATCTCCCTCCTCCTCATCTTCTTCCTCATCCTCTTCCTCCTCCTCCTCTTCCGCTTCATCTCTCCTCCTCTCGTCGCAGTGCCAGGGTCTGTGCCTGCTGGAAGCCCATCGTCCTCTCTGCCAGCTGGACCCTCTGAGGTTTGGATCAGGCCTGCTGGGCAAACGGGCCTCCTCCCCACAGCTCTCCATCTACCCGACCTGCCCCTCCCCGCCGAAGGCGTCCGCGTCGGCCTCTCACCGCGGGGTAGTTGTTGTGGTGAACGCAGCCAACAAGACCAACATGCCCACCAACCAGTCCTCCCCGTGGAGTGGCGCCCAGCTCAGGGAAAAGGGCAGTATGGTGAACGGACTGACGGCGCAGCTCCCCAATAGTGCTGCAGTGCCTTCCTCCCATACTCACTCCCGCACGGTGCACAGCGATCCCTCACAGAAGCTGTGCTGTTGCCCTCCGTCAAACTGCTGTAAGGGAGATGGGCGGACAGAGGGGAAGGTCGCGACCTCGCCTGCCAGTGTGCCTTCGCAGGAGAAGAACGGAAACGTACCTCTTGGCCATGACCACGTTCAGGGCGAGGGTCCTCTTCCTCCTCCTTCTAGGCCCGTGACCTTGCGGGCCCAGAAGGTCAGGTCAGAGGTCAAGCTGACGGCGGCCGTGCGCAAGCTCGTGAGGACCAGCAGCGCGCAACTCGGCCGGACGCTCAACGGCTATGGCGCCACCGCCCGGTCGACCGGCGCCTTAGCAACCGCGGGCGTGGCGTCCAGGAAGTCTCCGCTCCGCAGCCTTACCCAAAACGAGGGGGGTCCCAGTGGCGCTGTGGCACCACCCGCTGAGAACCCTAGCAGCGCCCCCTCTGCGTCCTCGCCCTCCTCTGCCCACCACTGTGCCATTCCAGGGAAGACGGCTCCTCCTGGGTCGCCCCTCCATGCGGCGCCCTCTGTTTACTCCGTCACCTCTGACCTCTCCGCCATACGCCTGACCAGGAAGGGCGGTGCCCAGGCTCCTCCTGACATCGACTGCCCCAGGCCGAGATCCCCGATGGGGCAGGGCGCTGCAGGGGGTCCGCCTGAGCTCGATCCCAACGGGTGAGCAGTTCGCCATCCCCCCCACCTTCCACACTACACTGATACTATAAGGCCCTGCAGATGGGAATCAGCTAGCAGCTAGATCTGTCACAAAACGTCTCTTCCCTTTCTGTGATTATTGCAATTTGCTGAAAGAAATAAGCTTAATTATAATATATACAGTAAGTATAATATTTATAATACATTATAAATATAACAATATCAATTGTATATATTAGTGTATATTGGTGTATAATGTAATAATACACTATGTGAATGTTCCAGGTTCATTTTAAGGTATCTATAGTCCTGATATGGCTGGGTAAGAAAAAACATTTGAGTGGATGTTAAGTTGTTACTCTGTGAGTCTTTGACTGTCTGTGGTAGTTTTCTTAATAGACCTTGGAGCACCAGTGTGTTGCTATCCTGCTGGGCATTTTGTTCGCTTCGTATGACTTTGCAAACACATTGAGTTCACGCAAAGGTTGTTGCACTACGGATATGTCTGCAAATGTTTACTCAGAAATTATAGCAGCTTAAAACTTCCTAAATGTCTAGAGCAGCTTAGAGCATTAAGGAAATGACTCTCACACACACACACACACACACATGAAAACAAATAGGCCATATTATTCTGCCCTGGAATGTACCAGATCACAGTGTTCTGTTCGGAGGATGTCGCCTCTAATCACAAGCACTTGATCTGTCAGAGATAAACTAAGGCGCGCCAGTCACTCTGCCCTGCTGCGGTCTCAGCATAGCTGATGTTATATAGAGCCATTCCAAGAAAACATCCACCCTCTTGGGTCACTCAGTCATGAAGGACTGACCATGTGTCTACATGTTTTGAAATGTGACACTTGGTTTGTTTTTGGGAACTGTGTGTGAATGAGTGAGAGAGAGAGAGAGATAGACCCCCTATATGAGTGAAGTGTGTTTGTGTGTGAGAGAGGGAGAGAGAGAGAATCTTAAGAGACGTGTCTTGTCAGCCGTGTCATGTAAGTGTGTGGATCTGTAGGTAATAAATCTTAACCCAGCCTCCCACCACAGGGCATTTTTACTGCACCCTGGAAACCGTAAGCAACAGGAATGTAGTTTAGTCAAGCCCACAATGTCTTGTTTCACCACTGAAGTCTGGTTCGACCTGTCAGGTGGTCAGAATCGGCCCTCTAATAGCTGCCGTGTTTTGTTCATTTGTTTGTTATGGACCCTTTCAAGAGTTCCATTATCAGCATCATAGTTGGCCCCACAAGACTTCCTTTTTAACATTCCATATGTTATCTTAATGCAGAGGAAGTAGATTGGGGCCCAAATAGAACGTTCAAGCATTGTTTTTGTTTTTATTGTTGAAAGGGTCTATAGTTGTAGTTCTTAGTTTTCTCAATGATCTTGGCAACATAATAGTATTTTGAACTGTCTGTCAGCATAACGCACACAATGGTATAGACACACACACACACACACACACACACACACACACACACACACACACATTGTATGGGAGTCCTTTAATCAGTCCTTCAACATATGACGCACAGTTGTCAGTGTGTTTTATCGATCTGCTTAGAGCACATAGTTATCAGAAGACTCCTCATTTTGCTAAAGGTCTGCGTGTTGTCCTGATTTGATCTGTTGTGGTTTTGGTAGCCAGGAGACCGTTTCCATGCTGCAAGATGGGGAGGAGGAGGAGGAGGACCTTGCTGATGAGCTGGAGAATGACTGCAGTGGGGATGACAACGGTAAGGATTCCACAACACATCCACAATTTGAAAAGTGTACAAAAGGCACACACATCCCGGGCAAGTAGCCAAAGTGTTTGGTGGTGGACAAAAGCCACAGTAATTACAATAAAGTCTGCACACCAGGCTTCCAAATACATATTTTTTTACCCCCTGAATTTCCCCTTGGGGATCAATAAAGTATCTATCTATCTATCTATCTATCTATCCATCCCTTGGGGATCAATAAAGTATCTATCTATCTATCTAATGATGTGATGTTTCGGGGAAAGCCCCTTCCTCAGACATGACGTGACCTGACATCCACACCCCTACACTCCAGTCACTAAGCTGTGACATTATGGCTCTGCCAAAACTGCTTTACCCCATCAGGGAAACGTAGACCCGTACAGGCAGGCTACCCCAGACACGTAACAGAAGCGCTCAATTCTCGGAGCGTTAAACATCTGGCTACACCAAACATGATGGAGGATGATTTGAAAAAATCTAAAACTATTACTCTCCGCAGACAGAGCAATTGCCAACCCAGTGCACCCCTACTTGGATCCCCGCCTCAAACTGGGTTGTGTTCGGTCCTTGAATTTTAGAAAATTTGACATTAAATAAGGTGTTGAAACCCTGTACTGCTTCCTCATTAGTGAACCTTACTCCCTGTTCCCTACACCCTTAGCCCTCATCACTATGGCCTCATCAATGATTCAGTTAACATAAGACCCTAAGCCCTACACCCTCTATTACATCCTTATCAGCTAGCCTTAGGCTCTAAGCTCAACACCCTGCCTCTTATTATGTCCCTATCAATACAAGTTAAACCCTTAAGCCCTAAACACCCTTCTTCTGTACTTTCGCATTACTACACTCTGAAACCTACTGCACAACCTTCACAATCCCCTCATTCCATACTTAACTCTGCCACTAGGGCTGGCTATTGCCTGCAACCTCACAATGTGATGTGTATCACAATACATCATCCACCAGTGCAATTGGCTCATTCACTCCCTCACTCTCCACCTCAAGCTAGTGTGTGGTGAGCGTTCTGGCGCATAATGGCTGCCGTGCATCACCCAGGTGGGTGCTGCACATTGGTTGTGGTTAGTGAGGTTCCACCTTCACTATGAAGCGCTTTGAGAAGAGCACTATATGCAACGTGTTTTTGCAACCTCACAATGTGATACATGTGATGTTCAAAACATCTGTTCTGTATAATTTTATATAACACGGGTCAAAATGAGCAAGTGCCAATCAGCCTTTTTCACGGCAACCATTTTGACATGAAATGGTAGGGTAGTTCCACTTTCTGTACCTGTAATCACAGGTGTTACTATATTAACATTAACATTAATTGTCAGATTCAGCCACGCTACAAGACAGCCAACAAAAATTAAAGCGGTATACCACCAAACCGCAGGAATTTGATCGCGGGAACAAAATCTACTGTCCTAGCGCTAGCTGCGACTGCACTGTTTTCTCCCATGCTGTGTGATCCTGTCATGCTCTTCACTGTGGTGTTACTGGGCTCTTTAACACAGTGATGTTTAATGCAGATATATACTACAGTGTAATAATACAATAATTCAAATGGGTTATTTATATTGATCGATTATTTTCATGATTTGTTCACGTTAAAACATCAGTTAAAGTGACTGCCTTACTCTTTAATACTGTGACCTTTAATGCTGTGTTGTTGCGGTGATCTTGCTGTTTTAGATGGATCAGACTCCTGCTCCATGAACACTGATGGTGCATTGGACAGCCCCGAGGAAGCTCTGAGGTAAGCAGGGGTTTGGACTACTAATACATTTCCACAGGGTGACTGATATCAGTGTGTAGTAACGTGTAATATTGTAGTCTTATGAGTACACAGTCATGTAACATCTGTCTGGAGTTGACGGTTGAGAAATGTGGATCAAAGGTTGGAGTCTGTCTGTCTGTCTCTGTATGACTGAAGATGTTACAATTTTAGCAGTTAACCCTTTATGAAGTTTAAATGTCAAAGCCAACCAAAAAGAGGGGTTTTCCTTTTAAAAAGTGTTAAGGGTTTGCCTAGCCCCCAGAGCAGTCTCATGCATTCAGTTGTGGGCCCGTTTTAAGGTTTGAAGATGGATAATTATACAACCTTAAAGTTTCTGAATTTCATGCACAGAAATGATACTTGCTTTAAATCCTACTATCCTTGTTAGCTTCTTGAGCCTTTATCACATTGGTGCTGCTGTCTGACCTTGTGAGAACGCACTCACACGCACTCACACGCACTCACACACACACACACACACACACACCATGCATGAGTTACATATGGCCTTGGTAATGTTGTGACTAAGGAGCAGGGTTTGCATGCAGTAGCCTGAAAAGTCATGAGTTCAAGCAAGGCACTTAACCCCAAGTTACTCCAGCCTGGTCCTGCAATTAATTAACATCTGAGAAATATAGAAATACCAAATAAAGAAAGATAATGATACCCATGTGGAGGAACCAAACAGTCTCACAAGCAACCTGTTGAACCAAGTAGGATCACTTGTTGAGGCATCATGATGCAACCACAACAAACTGTGTGCCGAGAGGGGTGTGCCACATTTATTTATTTAAAAAAAAAAAAAAAAATTGCCCAATATTTATAATACTTAAGCTAACCTGCCAATATTATACGTTTTAACCCCAGAGATTTTTGCCAGTGTAGGGGCGGGTTAGGGCTGGGACAACGCGTCGACACAAAAAATACGTCGACGCAAAATATGAGCGTCGATTCGTCAAGCATAACATGTGCTGCTAAATATTTTTAATTTTACACCTTCAGTGTTTTCCATACGTTGACTAATCTGTGGCTGGGCACAGATAGTGCTACTATTTAAATTAAAGATAAGATAATTTCATTGAGCTGCACTTTTTACTCACACAGCCTTTCCTCGCCCCGCCCGCTCTTGTAAGCCCGCTGCTCCTCCTCTGCATGTGATTTAACAAATTATTCACGATTGTTGAAGGATTGTTGTTGCCACATAGAAGCACTGCATAGAACACAGTGGGCTAAATTGCTATAAAATCCGCTTAGCATCGTGACCATGCTGCGCAAATTTGTTCAAAACTACAGCATTAAAGTTAAGGCAAACTCTGCTAAGGTCTTATCACAACATAGTACATTGAGGAGACTAAACTAAGTTAGGTTACAGTATGCAATCGAGCAGTATTTCAAAGCTAACGTTAGAATACTGTTTGGATGTCAAGTTTAGCATGCTTACTTGCAGCTGCTTGTATTCGTTAATCAGGCTCATTTTATTGACTCTGAATGTTTGCAAAATCCTGATGTAAATGGAAAAGTGTTTTCCAAGACTCAAGTGCTTGTCCAAAGGAGAAGTACGAACCGTTATTTGAACTAACTACGTTATGAATTGCATCCACACATCAGCAGCCTTTTAACTGTGTTAATATTAATTGCAAGGATTCCCACACGATCGTCTTAAAATGACAGGCACTCAATTAGACATACACTACTGAACTTTATTGAATGCTACCTCTGACTAAGAATGCATTACTTTGCACTTGTATAGTCTTTTATTTTGGAATCTTAAGAGCAATAAACATATATTACAATGTTAAAGAATTCCCTTTTTTCCATAACCACTCATTTCATGCATAGCGCCACCTAGTTAAACACAAAAAAGTAAAAATTAGGTGTTGTAATCGCAGGTATCTGTGACCTAACATAGTCAAAACTGCACGAAATTGGAAGTGTAGGATCATTATGACACCCTCTGAATGCACGCCAAGTTTCGTGGAATTCCGTTCATGGGGGGCCACACAATAAATTAATTTATGTTACTATACACCAACTGGCCTGTAGGTGGCCGGAGACAGTTTTCTGTGAATATCTCGAGAACCGTAGGGCCTAGGAGGTCCACCTTTTTTTTTGTATGTTGGTCTTAAGGGGGCATGTCAACCCATCCCATTACCACTTATTTCATGTATAGCGCCACCTAGTTAAAAATTAAAAAGCAAAAAATGAGGTGTTTTCATCACAATATCTCTGGCTGACATGGTCAAAACTGCACAAAATTGAAAGTGTAGGATCATTATGACACCCTCCGAATGCATGCCAAGTTTTGTGAACTTTCGTTCATGGGGGGCCTTACAATAAAATAATTTATGTGTACATTTAGTGACCGTACACCAACAAGGATTCCCGGGACACTGAAAGACCGGGGTACACGAAATTTGGTGGGCATGTAACCCCGCATGGAACCATCGTTTTTCGTTTTGATCTGTAGCCCCCCCGCTGTACTGGACCCCCCGAAAGGAGGGTAGGGCAGACACAGTTTTCTGTGAATATCTTGAGAACCGTAGGGCCTAGGATGACCAATTTTTTCCGTATGTTTGCCTCCAGGGGTCATGTTAACCCATTCCATGTGCACACATGTGCATAAACAGATACACACGCACACACATACATTCACAGTAATCATACGTATGACACATACTCACACAGTAGACATATGTACGCATGCATGCACATGCACAAACACACATACGTATAAGTATATATACTTTTTTGATCCCGTGAGGGAAATTTGGTCTCTGCATTTAACCCAATCGGTGAATTAGTGAAACACAGACAGCACACAGTGAACACACAGTGAGGTGACGCACACACTAATCCCGGCGCAGTGAGCTGCCTGCTACAACGGCGGCGCTCGGGGAGCAGTGAGGGGTTAAGTGCCTTGCTCAAGGGCCTTGCCTTGCTTGTTCAGCCGCGGCCCACTGGTCAGGGCTCGAACCGGCAACCCTCCGGTTACAAGTCCAGAGTGCTAACCAGTGGGCCACGGCTGCATACGCAGGCAAACACACAAGCACGCACACACACATACACACACACACCCACACAAATAAACATAAACGTGTACACGCACACATGCACACAATTCAAGAATTTCTCATAATTATGAACAGGCAAGATGGGGGTGGGGTTGTATAAAATGAATTTTACATGTGAAATCTATGAACTAATCATGTTTTGGTACTTGTTGTCTAGCAGATACCAGTGAGAATTGAGTGTGGATAATGCAATTTAGTGAGACAGTTAGAATCATATAGGCCTTTCAGCGTGATTTATTTTTGTGGAAAAAATGTGCTGGACTGGGCGGCGGTCATATTTTGTACCGCTCTGCGGTACATCTAGTTTATTTAGCAGACGCATTTAACTAAAGCTGTCATTTGGCCGTAGCCTATTCTGTGCTGCAACAATTTTGATTCTGATTCACATGCAAGTAGCCTACGGAGGGAAGGGGTAGATCCTGTGTGTGTGTGTGTGTGAGTGTGAGAGTGTTGAACAAGTTGGTTTTCTGCCCCTGCATGTAACTAATGGAAGAAGACTTAAATGAAATAGTAACAAAATAGAAACGTATGCCTAATATGTGATTATTATAACATGTTATAACTACAAATCTGGAACTATTATAACTACAAATCTGGAAGTTCAACAAATATACTGTGATTCTACTGTGATGCTGTCATTCATATCAATGTATGCACCGTCTAATGTCATCATAACATAGGCCTGGTCTCCAGGAAAGACCAGTTCATGTTTAATTTATCTAAAATAGTGTTGGTCATACTATAGACCTGATTTATTGCTTGTCTTTGTTGAATGATACAGAAGATAAAGAGCTTATAAAATAATCACATATTAAATCGCAATGTTGGTATAAAACAAATCACAATTAGATTATTTTCCAAAATCGTTCAGACCTAGATGGAGAGATACTTTATTGATCCCCAAGGGGAAATTCAAGCCCTACCTAGATGATAAGATGTAGTGTAGTGTAAGAGAGGGCAGTGTAGTATATTGTTAAATGTAAAATAAAGTAGCCTAAGTAAGATTAAGTTTGGACACACACTCAAATACCCATACAAACACACCTTCCTCCTGCTATAACTAGACAATTCCATGCGTGCACACACATATATGCAAACACACACACACTCAAACACCATCTCCTCTGGACCATTCCAGTCTCTGACTACACCTGGCGCCCTCCTTCACACCTGTCAGGTGATGTTGCCGTGGCAATGGCAATAGCTGAAGAGGGCGTGCTTTGTTGCCAGGGCGTTCTGGCTGCTGCCACGTGTGAATAGCCGGAAAGCACAGAGCCCAGTAGAAAGCTCTTCCAATTGTGCCAGCGCAAAGCAGCCGTCGCATAAGCCACTGCTGTATGTGGTTGGGGGCGGGGGGTGGCATTGAGTCCAAAACCTCATTGTCACCTCCACCACCCGCACACACACACGCACACACACACGCACACACACACACATGCGCGCGCACACACACACACACACACACACACACACACACACACACATACATACTGCTCTGGTTCACCTGCTTCATTCCCTTTCCATTTATTTTCTATGAAGTTTTCTATTTGTTTGTTGGACTCAAAGCAGAGTGAGTGAGTGTGATTGAGAGAGAGAGAGAGAGCAGAGGATGACCCCAAAGGCAATGTGAGTCACTGTCAATGCACCCGAGTGGTTTAAAACCAGCTGGCAGACCAGGAGACACTTTTCTACATGACCGTCATGTGAGTTAAACCTGTGTGTGTGTGTCTGAGCAAGGCTGGAGGGGGGGGGGGGCATGTCTTGAATCTTTAACCATGCCAAATCAGTGAGCCGGTCCAAGAAATTCAAGTAGGAGTGTTTTGGCAAGAGGTTTGTGGTGTTGGTGTTGGATATTTTTCAAAAGTGTGTGCGTCTGTACTTGTACTTCAGATTACATACTTATTGGATGTAGTTATGTGTTGTGTCGATTAGAGTGTGTATGTGTGAGAGAGTGAGACTATAGCCTGTGTGGTTTGGTGTTGGCTCATTTTTGTTCTCTGTCCGTTGGAGTTGACTTGACATGGTCAGCCAGGTGTTAAGCCTCGGGAGTCATGGCAACCTTCAGCAATCCATCACATACTTGGTCTCTGAGTCCTCTACAAAGACAGGCAACAACTCCACCAGGATCATTTGATTCCTCCTTGCTGATAATGAGAACCTTTTGCTAATCTAATCTAGTTTGAGGCAGAGTGACCTGAACACGTTTTACGTGTGAGGCTCCCAGGAGGTAACCTGACCCTAGCCAGATGAATTCCATTCCGCTTAGCTCCGCCTAGCTTCACTCACATCCATCTGGGACCTCTTCCGTTGAGAGTAATTTCTGCACCAGATTTTATGGTAGAGCCAATCAGGACACAGGGCGGGAATTTCATAGATGGGACATAGCGTAGAAGCGACTGTGAGACTGTTATCAGCGTCACGGGTTGGCTTCGATGTGAGTGGTTGAAGTAGCACGTCAATAGATGACGGACAAGTGGCTTATCCAATCATATGCAAGCATTTTTTGATTAGGCCCAGCCTTCTGAAGCAACACTTCAATGGATTGATCCCAGATGGATGAGTGGAGCTAGGTGGAACGAAATTCATCTGGCGAGAGTCAGGTTACCCAGGAGGCAGCCCACAAGTGAACCAAAGCATCTGAGTCCTCCTTGTTGAGAAGGGGACCTGTGTGGAAAAACGTGCCTGCACGTATTCCTAATCCAGTGTAAATTTGGGCAGAGTAATCCCCATTAGTTGTGAGCTTTGACCAGTGGCCTTTGTGTTTCTGTGTTGGATTGTTGTCTTAGTAATTCCAGTAGAGTGGACGCAGAGGTGGCGTAATGGTGTGGTGTTCCATTCCGATGCTCTCCAGTACTTACTGTAGAACTGTGCTGTGGTGGTGGAATGGTGTGGTGTTCCATTCCGATGCTCTCCAGTACTTACTGTAGAACTGTGCTGTGGTGGTGGAATGGTGTGGTGTTCCATTCCGATGCTCTCCAGTACTTACTGTAGAACTGTGCTGTGGTGGTGGAATGGTGTGGTGTTCCATTCCGATGCTCTCCAGTACTTACTGTAGAACCAGAGAGGGTTAAAGCGGAGCGAGAGGCGCAAACGTTCGACAATTTCCGCGTTCGATTATTGCAAGGGGGAGGGGGGAAAATCCCCCTTTATGCAGACCAGAGTAAACCCTCGCTGTACTAATGTCAATGGAGACTTGTGGAATTTTACCAATAAATTGGTCATTATGTCTTTCTGGATTTGTTGAGGGTTTTTTGGAACATTTTGTCATAATCTGTAAGTGTTTGGGATCATTTCAAGCCTAAAAGTGTAATTTTTTAGTGTTCGGATTTGTAATAAAATAACTTAATATCAGACCATGCTGCTGCCAGTTACTGTCCCGTTGTTTGCATGCTAGCTAGCCTCTTAGCTAAGGTAACATTTTAAACGGAGAAGTGTAATTTCTTTGAAATGACAACTAGCTGAATAACATTACTGACATTAGTTAAAGTGGATAGTTTATACTCAAGCGAATTTGGAACAGTATATTAAGTTTAAGCGAAGTCCTTCAACTAGTCACTTGTTAGCGCATATCTGTATTGCCATAGCTACTCCCATCCACTTGTATGGCGTTTTAAGCTAGCGTTAGCTAGCTAGCTAGCTCGGTACACATGACTAATTAAATTATTTATATCATGTCCTAAAGAATGATTCATTGGTATCATACATGATTATAGACAATGATATTGTGAACACAATTATGTTTATCTGTTCTTATTGCTTATTAAGAGAGAAAGTTTATTTAGTGATGTAAGGTGACACTCCCACTTATGCAGACCGGAACTGTCCCATTTTGCTCCCATAGTAACGGATTACGTTGCTCTATCTTGCTAGTAATCAAGGATCTTTGGTAGAACTGTGCTGTGGTGGTGGAATGGTGTGGTGTTCCATTCCGATGCTCTCCAGTACTTACTGTAGAACTGTGCTGTGGTGGTGGAATGGTGTGGTGTTCCATTCCGATGCTCTCCAGTACTTACTGTAGAACTGTCTTGTGCTCTACAACTACAGTTGGTATTATGAGCCACTAACATTACAACATTACCGAATTGGAAGGCAGTCTTTAGTCATGGAGACACACACTCTCTTTTGTCTTTCTCTCTTTCCCTCTTTTTTCTTTCTTTCTTACCCTCGTCCTCGTTCTTTCTTTCTCTCCCTCCCTCCCTCTCTCTCTTTCTCGTTCTCTCTCTTACATACACTCCATCTCTCACACACACTATATCTCTCACTCTCTCTCTCTCTATTGTAAGCAGTTTGTACGTAGTGTCAAGATTTGTTATATTCCATGTACAGATTAAGACTGATGCACTTTCAACAGTGTGTGTGTGTGTGTGTGTGTGTGTGTGTGTGTGCGCGTGTTTCAGTGTGGAGGAGCCGATGTCCGTGGAGGATGAGCGGTTGGAGCGGCCAGCCCTGGTCCCGAGCCTGTTCCCTCTCATGCCCCCAACACTCTACTTCAGCACAGCCAACGAGAGAGGTACACACACACACACACACACACACACACACACTGTTCCCTCTCATGCCTCCAACACTCTACTTCAGCACAGCCAACGAGAGAGGTACACACACACACACACACACACTGTTCCCTCTCATGCCTCCAACACTCTACTTCAGCACAGCCAACGAGAGAGGCACACACACACACACACACACACACACACACACACTGTTCCCTCTCATGTCCCTAACAATCTACTTCAGCACAGGCAACGAGATTGGTACACACACGCAGAACTTGTTCCCTCTCATTCCCCAACTTTACTTCAGCACAGCCAACAAGAGAGGTGTGTACACACACACACACACACACACACACACACACACACACACACACACACACACACACACACGCCCTGTTCCCTCTCATAGATCCAACACTACTTCAGCACAGCCATCGAGAGATGTGTGCGTCTGCATGCATTTGCTGCCATCTAGTGGATTCAAGTTGTTTTGTAATATCACTGTTTGAGAGCTCATGCTGTGTGTGTGTGTGTGTGTGTGTGTGCGCGTGCGCATCATGCAGGTATATATTACTATTACTTGTGCTCACTTCTGCCAATTGGATACCATGTTACAGATAGCTACAAATTGTATTAACATGTGTCTGTTTTGCAGTATGTGTATGTTAACTTGAGCTTTTTTCTTTCCTAATGGTTGTGTTTGTGTGTGTGTGTGTGTGTGTGTGTGTGTTTGCAGTGGAACTGTTGCCTGCGGAGCAGAGGAAGCTGCTGAAGTGGAGGATGAGCTCCGTCACCCCCAATGTGGTCAAACACACCATCACCAGGTCCCACTTTAAAGTCACCAAGAGTGAGTCACACACACACACCATCACACACACACACCATCACCAGGTCCCACTTTAAAGTCACCAAGAGTGAGTCACTCACTCACACACACACACACACACACACACACACACCATCACACACACACACACACACCATCACCAGGTCCCACTTTAAAGTCACCCAGAGTGAAACACAGACACGAGCTTACACAATCACTTGGAGTGATTCACACATGTATACACACGCATGACTGTTACACCATTGACAGCTCTTATTTTAAAAATAATGATTTTCTTTCTCACACACATGCAAACTTCCAACCACAGACATGTTTCCTGGTCTCACTTAAGTCACCAGGACAAACACACCATTACTAGATCTCATTTCATTCACCCGGGGTCAGTAAAACACGCGCGCAAACAGTCACACAGATACTCAGATATACGCTAACACACACACACACACACACACACACACACGTACGCTCACACACATGTATGTACACTGACTCAGACACACTGAGAATGGTGCGTGCTGCATGATCAGACCATGTTCTGCGTTGTATATTTCAGAGAACGATGATTGGCTGGGCTGTTGGGGTCATCACATGAAGTCTCCAGGCTTCAAGGCCATCAGAGAGTACCAGAAGGTAAACGGACCCTGCATGGTGTAGTGCCGAGGCTCGACCACGCAAACCTCCAGTATCTCAGTATAGTGCCGAGGCTCGACCACGCAAACCTGCAGTATCTCAGTCTCAGTATAGGATGTGTGGGGGGGTGAAAACTCGTGGGTGCTACTCACTACACAGATACTGCACCTGCTTGCAGCTATCGCACTCCAGACCCTGAACCTGACTCTTATCTGGGTCACGGCGCCCGTGTAGAATCTCGGAACTGTTCACGGTAGAGGATACCTTGTCCGTTTAGCTGAGCGAACAGATTTTGTTTGTTTGTGGAATCTTGAACAGAAGTGCTGACCTGCCTTGCTCTGTCTGTTATTTGCCACACACGCTTTCACCTTTTCCTCTTACTCTTCTTGTTTATCTGCGCGCTCTCTCTCTCTCTCTCTCTCTCTCTCTCTCTCTCTCTCTCTCTCTCTCTCTCTCTCTCTCTCTCTCTCTCTCTCTCTCTCCTCTCTCTCTCTCTCTCTCTCTCTCTCTCTCTCTCTCTCTCCACTCAGTTGAATCACTTCCCAGGCTCCTTTCAGATCGGACGAAAGGACCGTCTGTGGCGGAACCTGTCCAAGATGCAGGCGCGCTTCGGCAAGCGGGAGTTCAACTTTTTCCCACGATCCTTTGTGCTCCCACAAGACATCAAGCTGCTGCGCAAGGCCTGGGAGGACGGAGGCGGACGCCAGAAATGGATCATCAAACCGGTGCGCACGACCCACGAGAACCAATCAATCAATACTCAATCAATGTGAACAGTACAGGGCTGAGCATGATTTGTGCTCAGCAGCAAATTACTCACCATCCCACCATGCTAAAGTATCATATAGGATGGATTTTCATGACTTTATACTGCTTTTTTTTTTTAAATTAATTATAGAAAATTGTTTTTCTGTCTATGTCCAGCCTGCATCTGCCAGAGGAATTGGGATCCAGGTTATTCACAAGTGGAATCAGATGCCTCGCAAGCGCCCCCTGCTGGTGCAAAAGTGAGTGTGCATGTCAGTGTAGTCAAGCAATCTTGAAAACCCTGGCAGCATGTGCAGCACGTCAAATCAACATAAGCGTGAAGCGTGTTGTTGGAAGCCATTTTTGTGCCAACCGCACGTGGTTCTTAGCTAGACATGGAGGAGATTGAAAATATAAAGAAGTGTGGTGATTTGACTCGCTCATACCCTGACTAGATATTTGAATATTTCGAGCGTTTCGAGCACAGCAGGTCTATGGCCTGTATGTAGTATCCCTGGCTGATGACTATGTCTGATTCTCAGGTACATTCACAAGCCTTACCTGATCAGCGGGAACAAGTTTGACCTGCGTATCTACGTGTACGTCACCTCCTACGACCCGCTCCGCGTCTACATCTTCAACGACGGCCTGGTGCGCTTTGCCAGCTGCAAGTAAGCGCACACACACACACACACACACACACACACACACACACACACACAGAATGGTAGTGCTCACTCACCTGCGTGTTTGTCTGACCAGGTACCAGTCCTCCATGAAGAGCCCGGGCAACAAGTTCATTTAGACTCCTACACACACACACACACACACACAGAATGGTAGTGCTCACTCACCTATGTGTTTGTCTGACCAGGTACTCATCCTCCATGAAGAGCCTGGGGAACAAGTTTATGCACCTCACCAACTACAGTGTCAACAAGAAGAACTCCGAGTACCAGAGCAACAGTGATGACAAGGCCTGCCAGGGGCATAAGTGGTGAGTGAGGGGGCCGCACACACGCACACACAGAGCCTATCTCACACACACACACACACAGAGCGTATCTCACACACACACACACACACACACACACACACAGAGCCTATCTCACACACACACACACACACACACACACAAAGCGCATCACACACACACACAACTGGGCAGCTAACATGACAGTCGTTGACAAAACACAACATATGAGCATTTTACAAGTGTGACCGGCTACAAGGACTTGCTAAGGACAGTGTGGCACAGGACTTGTGTGTGTGTAGCACAATTTTGTGCATGATATCTGTTGTTTGGTATTTTTAAGGTAAGAATGTATTTGCTTGATGGTGGTGGTGTTGTTGTTGATGTAGGGCTTTGAAAGCTTTGTGGCAGTACCTGGGCACTAAGGGAGTCAACACCACTCTCATCTGGGAGAAGATCAAAGATATAGTCATCAAAACCATCATTGCGTAAGCAACTCTCTCTTCACACACACACACACACACACACACACACACACACACACACACACACACACACTTCCCCTTCCTTCTTGCATAAGTTTTTCTTAGAAAAAAAATGGCCTTTATCACTTGGTTTCCGTATTTACGGTGTGGGTGTGTGCGTGTGCAGGTCGGAGTCGTACATCAACACCCTGGTGAAGATGCACCTGCGATCCCCCTACAGTTGTCATGAGCTGTTTGGCTTTGACATCATGCTGGATGAGAAGCTTAAGCCCTGGGTTCTCGAAGTCAACATCTCGCCAAGGTACACCCGCACAAACACACACACACACACACACACACACACACACACAGGCCATGTCATTCCATGTGAACTCAACACACATCGTAATTCAGATTTAAACCTTTTTTGGGTGGATGTCAGATGGTCCGAAACTGCACCCCATGGTGCTTCTCACACGGTGCGGTCACTCAAAGCTCTGTAAAGGATGCCAAGCGTAAGTGTCATCATGTCCTGTAGCATTTGCAGGGCTTACCAGTGGTGTAGTCTTGCTGTATGTGATGCGCTTCACATGCTCTCTAAATATGTATGCCAGATATGTGTTTTTGTTGTGTTATGATTGTATAAGCTAGGATAGGTATTAATATGCTTTTGTTACAGCATATCACAATATACCCACTACAACTAACAGTATACCCACTACAGTTAACTAGACTACACCACTGGGGTTTGCCGTTCTAAGGCACTGTGCCGGATGTCAGCCATGTGCCTGGCCTTTTAAGAATTGAAAATGGACAATTGTATATAACAGCTTTGAAAATGTGTGATGAATTGAAGCACAGAAATTTACAGAGATTTGGTATTTGTAGCTGTTGTGTGTTCATTAATGGTGTGTGTGTAGCTCTTGTGTGTCCTTTACTTGTGTGTGTAGCTCTTGTGTGTCCTTTAATTGTGTGTGTAGCTCTTGTGTGTTCTTTAATTGTGTGTGTAGCTCTTGTGTGTTCTTTAATTGTGTGTGTAGCTCTTGTGTGTTCATTAATTGTGTGTGTAGCTCTCTTCATTAACGTGTGTGTAGCTCTCTTCATTAATTGTGTGTGTAGCTCTCTTCATTAACGTGTGTGTAGCTCTCTTCATTAACGTGTGTGTAGCTCTCTTCATTAACGTGTGTGTAGCTCTCTTCATTAACGTGTGTGTAGCTCTCTTCATTAACGTGTGTGTGTTCCCCGCAGCCTGCACTCCAACACTGCTCTGGACGTGGCCATTAAGGGCCAGATCCGTGACGTGCTGAACCTCGCCGGCTTCGTGCTGCCGCAGAGAGACGAGCTGCTACCCACAGCCTCCAGCAGCGCCAGCAGCTCCACCAGCAGGTCAGTGTTAGCCCGAACGTGCCCCGGGACAGTGCAGTCCGACTGTGCCCCTGGACAGTGCAGCCCGACTGTGCCCCTGGACAGTGCAGCCCGAACGTGCCCCCGGACAGTGCAGCCCAAACGTGCCCCGGGACAGTGCAGCCCGAACGTGCCTCGTTTAGAACAAGCCCTGAGAACCTGCGCACACACACTGCCCATCATTTCCTGGTCAGGGGGCCATAGCACACCTCTGTCAGTGGGGCCCAAACACACCTCAAACTGGCACCTTGAAAATGCCCCGGTTTGTGTGGTCTGAACAGGTCCTGGTCAGTGTGTCCCAAACATGCCTCGATAGGTGCCGTCCGAACACTCCCCGGTGAGTGGGGCCCGAGCACACCCCGATATGGCAGCTTGAACATGCCCCAGTCAGTGTGGTCTGAACAATGCCTCTGTCAGTGCAGCCTAAATATGGCCAGCTCTTCCCTATAATTGACCTGTCGCTAAGCCCCGCCCCCCATTGTTACCGTGTGAAAACTCGGACAAACAAACCAGACTTGATTTAGAAATACATTGTGGACACTGGCAGCTGACAGTATATGAAAGCAGGCTTTGAGGACGTTTTGGTCAATAAAGGATTTACTTTCCTCCAGAAGCTATCAAAAGGGACTTAATTATGCTATGGAGGGGTGTATTCAAAACTTTAGAATACATACAAGGTGACAAGCACTTGTGGCGAGTAGCCGTGCAAATCACCGTGCAAAAACCACTGACGTTAATGCTAGCTAGCTAGCGGAAGATTAATACTAAGATATGTTGGGTTACGTTAATATTTGATGTTGTAAGAATATAGTAGTTGGTTAATAAGCATTTTCATCTTGGGATTTAACAGGAAACCTGTGCCCACATTGTTGGCTTAGGTCCTGCATAGTAGCCTACATTACGTCGAGCTGTTGCAAACGCGAGATACGTCCTGTAGGCTACTGTTGATGAAAATATACCCCGTTTTCTAGCCTCTCGGGGTACCGGCTATCAGTATTACATGTCCCCCATGCAAAACTTTTGACCATGGTTATCCGTCGGGGTTTTTTGAGTTAATAAACTCCATAAATAACCATTAATTTGTCATTTTATGCCTCCTCCCTGTTGTTTCCTATGGAGTTGTCCGAGCTGATGTCCGAGTCCCGGTTGAGGCTGGACTGTCATTGGCTCATCAGCGTTCTAAGGGTGGCGCTCTAGCGACAGGTCAATTGCCACAAAGGAGCTTGAATGTGCGTGGCCTGATACAGCGCAGCTCGAACACGCCCCAGTCTGTGTGGCCCGAACGTGCCCATCTGTCTGGAAGCCCAAACAGGCCAAGTTTTTTTTTTTTTTTTTTTTTTTTTTTTTTATCAAGCTTCCAACCGTCCTCTGCATGAACATGGTGAAGCTTATAAGCTTAGAAGTTTGTTTGCGTGTGTTAGTTTGTGTTTCGTTTGTGTGTGAGTGTGGTTATGGTGTTGGTTGTTTGTATGGGTGTGTGAGGATGTGTGTGAGCAAGAACTAGGTTGTGGTTGATTGTGTGTGAGTTGATGGGGGTATGTGTGATGTGAAACTGGGGTGCGTTCCCTTTTCCCTTTAGTGTCATTGCCAAATGTGATTCTGTAGATTTGAGTTGCACATGCACAAACATTTAAGTTTCATATTGTCACATTTTAATTTTGGAATGTTAAAAAATAAGAGCATATTTATTAGCTCTTACTAAAATGTGATCGAAACGCGACCGAATATCAACAACTTATTTCTGTATCGTTTACCATAACGGTCGACTCACATTTGGCAGTAGCACTAATGCTACCACAGAAGATGCAACTATGCTTTTGTTGAGTTGATGGTGGTGTGTGAGTTGATGGTGGTGTGTGAGTTGATGGTGGTGTGTGTGTGTGTGTGTGTGTGTGTGTGTGTGTCTGTCTGTGTGAGTTGATGGTGGTGTGTGTGTGTGTGAGTTGATGGTGGTGTGTGAGTTGATGGTGGTGTGTGAGTTGATGGTGTGTGTGTGTGTGTGAGTTGATGGTGGTGTGTGTGTGTGTGAGTGAGTTGATGGTGGTGTGTGTGCTGACATGTGTATTTGGCTTCTGTGTTGTAGTCTTTGTGCAGGAGGCCGAGAACGCTGCAAGCCAGAGCTGTCTACCGACGAGAAAGTCAAGAGAGCCTTCTACTTAAGTCAGCGCTTCGCCGACCAGGTAAAGAGACACACACACACACACACACACACATACACACAGGAACTTAGTTGTAGGAACAGTCCACTTCTAAATCAGTTCCACTAACTACTCTCCCCAAAACCGTTTTTTCATTTGCATAAGAACTGGTAGGAGTGTTTATGGCGTCATCACTTGCTACAGGGGTTTAAAATAGTTTAAAATGCGAGTAAATGAACTAACTAGCCTACTTTTTGACATTTTTTTTAATGACCCTCACTGTCGACTGTCGCTTCAAACAAATCCTGATGCTGCATACGTTTTGCTTTTTTTTTGCTGTGGAAAACAGCTGTGATGAAGCAAACAAGCATGCTGGTTAAAAGTAGCCTGACATTAGTCATCAGATTCCTTTGGAAAATGGATTTATTCAGGACAGCTCATCGATGTTTGATTTGTTTATTCCGTATATTTTGCTTACACAGGCAGCGCAGATTTTAAAGACGCCACGGTTTGACCAATGGGTTTGGCTCGTGAGTTCCTATGCAGGAAAGGGAAGAGACCCTGCCCTGAGATTGGAGCTGAAAGAGTTGCGGTCACGGGAACTTAATAATCCCCAAATCAGTGTGGTGCGAAACCGCCAAAAAAAGGGTTATAGGAATGGTATGTACTAGGAACTGCAAAAATCCCTCTGGTGCGAAACCGGCTAAACACACACACACACAAACACGCGCACAGATAGATAGAGAGAGAGAGAGAGAGAGAGAGAGAGACACACACACACACACACACACACACACAGAGAGAGAGAGAGACAGACAGGGTGTCTCACTTACCCACAGTGAAGTAAAGTATAGCAAAATACAAATATATTGGGTGCCTTGCCTTACTTGCCCACTAGATGTACTCAGTTGCAAGCTGTGGTGTGAGTATGGGGGTGACGTGGGAATATAAAGGAAATGCAGTTAGAAAAATAGAAAACACGGTTTGATTTCACAATGACAGTTTGGGCTCCCTACTAGGGGCTAATTTTGAAGCCGGTGTGAAACAGGATGTGTATGTACAATGAGTGGTCCTGGACCAGACACACACACACACACAACAAACTTAATTTTGCTTACTTCAGCTCAGTGTCAGCTTGTGGTCAGGTTGTTTTGTTGAAAGGGAAACCGCTGCCTAAGCTGAGCGATGGAGAGATGCTTATCACACGCACGCACACACACACAGGTCAGTCAGACACACACGCACGCACCCGCATGCGGTTAAAGCTCTGCTAAATGAATCCGTGAAGGAAGAACAGCATCAGCAACTACACTCTGAAAGCTGCACATTAATCCAAAGTATGTTTCAAACAGATTGATTCGGTTATGAAGGAACATGTGTGCATTCGTACTGTGCCTATTTATTATGTTCATATGGGGCGAAACCGACTAAACACACACACGCGTGCACACGTTAACATGTTCATAATGTGTAGTGTAGTGTAGTGGTTAAGGAGCTTGGCTAGCGTGCAGTAGCCTGAAAGTTGTCGGTTCAATTCCTGGCTTCCACCGTTGTGCCCTTGAGCAAGGCACTTAACCCTAAGTTGCTCCGGGGACAATGTGATCCCTTGTAATATAGCTGACATATGTAAGTCACTTTGGTCAAGAAGTGTCTGCTAAATGTAATGTAATGTAATGTAATGTTCAGAATGTGTGTAGATTTGAACGGTAACCTGCGCATGTGCTCCAGGATAAGGCCATGCACACAGCGCAGGTTCCTGTGTTTGTGCTGCACCGTTCTGCAGACGCTTTGTTGTCGTTCTCTAGGAAGTGTTGTATTCTTTGTCTGTGTTTGTCCTGGATGTCATGGTGAGGTCAAGCCCTCTTTAGTGTCGACCTCTGCATTTCTCTTTTTCCGCTTGCAACACTTGACACTCTTTAAGTGTGCGAGCATCCTGTGTGCACCACTCATCAGGGGGCCCAGCTCAGCATTTCTTCTTTCTCTCTCTTCTCTCCATCTCTCTCTCTCTTCTCTCCCTCTCCATCTCTCTTTCATCTATCTTCTCTCCCTTTCCTCTGCCCCCCCCCCCCCCCCCCCCCTTTCCGTTTCTCTCTGTAAAATCAAATCAGATAGTGCTTTATTAGCATGAATGAATAAAGTAATTTATGCCAAAGCTACAGGGTATAACATGTTAAAGGGGTCATGTTATGCAAAAGTCACTTTTTCTGTGCTTTTGTACTTCCATTTGGGTTTCTTATTCTTCTACAAACACCCCAGGTGCGAACCAAAACTGCAGTCTTTGTGGATTAATTGAGAGATCTTAATGTCAGAAACTATCCGATTCTGTGAGCTAGTCAGAAATCTCTCTTACTGAGACGTCACAATAAGGGAAATATGAATGTTACTACCCCAGAGCTATGTAGGCGCTGACTACCCACCTGAAAATTCCCACCCACTAGGTTAGGAACTTTGTGTCCATTTTGGTCATAGCCTATCGTTTCCAATAGTAGGCTAGGCTACACAAAATATCCAAACGTCTTTTACGCACCTGATATCATCCATATTTCAGGTGTGCAAACAGAAACTCCCCAGAACACATCTCGTTCTTGTTGACATATTTAAGCAATATGACATTAGTGGGAGCGGGGTTGGAAGCGACCCAGGCCATCCGGTAATAGGAAGCCAATTTCACAAATGCTTTTAAAATTTTGAATAGGCTACATCAACTTTACTGGGCAGATTACCGACCCAAATAAAGTTTTGTCCATTGTCATTTAACACTGTTAGTTCTTGTTACATCATACAGTACATGTAGGTGTCTGCTAAATACAAAAACCATAGCAATTCAGACGTTTCGGCTAAACTCCAATGACTTGACTATTAGGCTACTTTACTACGAAAATTTAAACAGAACCATCAATGACGTTTGTCACACATTCTTTATTATTCCTGCGTAACAAGTGGCATTTCATCACTGGCAGTTGGAGGCTTTCTGGTGGAGAATCCTCCATCACCCTGTACCGACACTGACTCGTATTCCCCATAGACAGTAACGTTACGATTGTTGTTGACGTAAACATGGAATTAGTTCCGGGGTAGGGCATGGCCAACAACAGTTAATTTGCATTTAAGGCAACAGGCCCCAGAAACGGCCTATTCCGAAAGGGATTGAAACTGGCAAGTATGGAGCTGCTGATAATGTGTAATCTGAGGGGAATTTTTTGCTTCAGGGACATGTTTTGTGCAACCCATAGGTCTATTTTGACTTGTTGAAAAAGAAGTATAATATGGGACCTTTTAATAATCAACTTTACATTAATATTGGTATAAAGATAAAATTAAATAATGAAAGGGGGGAAAAACAAAAGTTTTTGGAAAAAACTCTGGAAAGTCCTTGAAAGGTCCTTGAATTTGATCTTAGCCAAGGTGTGGAAACCCTGAATAGCTTCAGCAATAGTGCTATACTGTAGAAAAGAAAATAGAAAAAAAAAATTAAACTAATATTATATGCCCTTTCCATCTTTCTCTCTCTCCTCTCCATCTTTCTCCCTCTCTTTGTATCCGTCTCTCCTTCTCCCTTCCTTTCTCCATCTCTCTCATATAAAACGTTTGGGAAAACTTTGTGATGAAAGTGATCTATAAATAACATGTACATACTACTTAAGTTACTTGCATGACTGTGACCAAGGCATACAGACAATCATATCTTAGAGAAACAGAGTGTTGCCTTATTGCTGCAGGAGGTTAGCCTAGAAATCTAGACGCACCCTACCGGCAGCAAATGTAATTTGCAGCCATGGTAGTCTAGCAACTCTCCGTTGGCTTGCGAGCGGGAAAGATGAAACTTCTATCAGGCCAATCACAACGTGTGTAGAGTCGGTGACAGTGAATTTCCGTGTGAATTTCCTGCTACTTGAAAGCAAAAGATGGATGCTGCTGCTGGTGAACAGCAGTCTTTGAATCGCGGCTCGAATTAAGCAAAAGTTTGATCAACTAGCCTAGAGTTGTAGCTGGTTGTAACGCTATCCTTTGCGGGCAGAGGAAATTTGAAAGACAACCGTTTATCCCGCCCCTTGGATTGAGCAGTGCCTATGGTAAGTTCCCAGACCCTACATCTTGATGTGGGTCTGGCTCGCCAGGCTAGCAGGAGGTGCTAGTTTCATACGTTAGATGGACACAGTGTTGCCTTATTGCTGCAGGAAGTGTTAGTTGCAGAGGTTGGCTTCCTGCATGGATCTTCCTAGAAGCTTTACAGCCTGAGTGTGTAGAAGCGTCGCTGATTGCAGGGGAGCACTTTCATACTAGGAACATGTCATGTGTGATAAGAAAAAAACAAAACAATGTGACAAGTCAAAATTATAATACCTGTGTGTGTGTGTGCGTGTATCCAGGAGTTCTTGTCGTCGGTGCTGGACGTGCTGACCCCTGACGACGTACGCGTGCTGGCGGAGTCAGAGGATGAGCTGACGCGACAGGGCGAGTTCCAGCGTGTCTTCCCCTCCCCCACCTCCGCCCGCTACCTGCGCTTCTTCGAGCACCCCCGCTACCTCAACATCCTGCTCAACCAGTGGGAGCAGAAGCATTGGCAGAACAGGAGCAAAGGTGTGTGTGTGTGTGTGTGAGTGTGAGTGAACAAGCTCATACTCTCTTCAAGCCCCCTGTGTTGTATGTTGAACCATGTTAGATGATGTGTACATGTACCATTTGTTTCAAAGGTGGGTGTGTGTGGATGTCCCTGTATGTAAAGGTAAGTTTCTTTGTGTGTGTGTGTACCGGTCATCTCGATTCAATTTCATTGATATTGTTTGTGTGTGTGTCCAGGTATTGACCTGCTGAGGAATCTTTGTCAGAGGGGAGTTCACCTGGGCAACCTGTCTGACACAGTCCATCATGTAAGTACTGCATCAACACACACAGACACACACGCAAACTACCACAAACATATCTGTAATATAATATGGTTGGTGAACGCTGAAGTATATTTCAGTGACACCTTATATACACACACACACACATATATATATATATATATATATACACACACACACACACACACACACACACACACACACACACACACACACACACACACACACACACACACACACACACAAATGGATCTAGCTTTCTGCACCTGTTCTTCAATCCAATGTTGATTGCCCTTTAAACATTCCCCTCCACTAGAAAATAGCTAGTAAGAATATCAACAACTTCAATCAGCTGTGTCGAATCAAAATGTTGCATATTGTTAAGAAACATTACATTATTTTTTTCCTGTTCCATGTTTTTGAGCATGTGTTTTTGTGTCTTAATCCAGTGGTCTTCAAAGTCCCACACTGGACATGTGAGGACTGACTTGAACAGTAACCCTTCCACTAAGCCAGAGCTCACAAGGTCTAGGTATGTTAAAGTACAACACACACACACACACACACACACACACACACACACAAGCTGACACTGTTCCAAATGGGAAAAACTGCTGCCTTTTAACCCTTAGAACTAGGGATCGACCGATATGGATTTTTTGGTACCGATACCGATTTTTTTTCCATCAGCCTTAGCCGATGACCGATACAGGCTGCCGATTTTCTTGAGCCGATATTTGGAGCCGATACTGCTTTTATTTTGCTCCCTCAATTTACATCATACAAATGACACATAATTACACAAATGAAGATAGCAAATGTTATAAGTCTCAATTTAAAAAAGGACATTTATTGAACTTGGATGGGTGCACTGGATATGGTTAACTGTGCAAAATGCTTTCATCAACATCTTACAACACAGCCTTGATGATGCATTGCTTGCTGACTATAAGACATAATTCAGGTCAGCACAAAATGTCCTTTGTCAACACATTTAAATAATTTAAGAAAACAATAAGCCTGGAAAGTAGCTATTGAATTAGTGCTTGATTTGTAATTTAATAAAAAAAGACTGCATGGTTTCAATATTTCTATGTCTATATTTTTCTTAAAAAAAACGGCCAGATTTGTCAACCACAGAACATAAATCAGCAGAAGAAAATAACGTGGTGTCAGATGTTTCTGTTCTAAACTGTTCTGTTCACGGCTGTTCTAAACAGCCGTGGCCTACTGGTTAGCACTTCGGACCTGTAACCGGAGGGTTGCCGGTTCGAACCCCGACCAGTAGGCATGGCTGAAGTGCCCTTGAGCAAGGCACCTAACCCCTCACTGCTCCCCGAGTGCCGCTGTTGTTGCAGGCAGCTCACTGCGCCGGGATTAGTGTGTGCTTCACCTCACTGTGTGTACACTGTGTGCTGTGTGTGTTTCACTAATTCACGGATTGGGATAAATGCAGAGACCAAATTTCCCTCACGGGATCAAAAGAGTATATATACTTATACTTATACTACTAAACGGCATCAACGTCAAAAGGTATATAACATACAGCACTCTCATATCGCTGTGATGCGTGTGTCCCACTGAGTGAGACAGACGCACACACAAACTTCTGTTTGGTAGCTGACAAACCACCATTGAACTGGATTACTTAATCATATGATTGACTAGTGTTCGTAACAGCTACCGCTACCGCATGGATACGGATAGCCTACAACTTAGCTATTTGCAGCTCCCTAAATACAATGGCAAGCAGTTTTATAAAAGAGCCCTTTAAGGAGGGAGACACACACACACGCACCACACGCGTCCAACACTCAGCCAGGTGGTCGCTGAATAAAACTCCCACAAATACTACGGAACAACGTTGGCATTAGGCCTACGTAATTATATGACCAGTGTTTGTAACAGCTACCGCTACCGCATGCATATGGATAGCCTACAACTTAGCTATTTGCAGCTCCCTATAAAACAATGGCAAGCAGTTTTATAAACGAGGCATTAAGCATTAAATAAAGTACCTATCTATCTATCATTCGCGTTTTCCATTTGGACCCACAAACTTGTTTCCACCTTCAAAGTGTATGCCAATATTTCAGCTAAGTCAAACAGTTAAAAGATGCTTTTAAAGTTTACTGTTGTCTTGAAGAGCAGGCTTTCAGCACTCTGCTTGTGGGGGAGGGGCAGTCTGCACGTGAATTGCAGCGTCTCCAGCAACACAGCTGTCTGTGTACGCACGCCTGTATGTATAATGCGAAAAACTATCGGTGAATGCAGCCGCTTATCGGCTGCCGATGCCGATACACGTAAAAAACGCAAATATCGGCCGGCCGATATATCGATCGATCCCTACTTAGAACCCAATTGACGCAAAGTGCGTCAAAAAACACACCCTTTCTTCTCTGTTACATTGCTCCGGAACTGTTCATCGCAGCGAGATGAAACCTTTATTGCACGACAGAGCTGAAGTTGGGCTTTCCAAAGAGACTACACACTTGTCTGTACGATCAAGTACAGACAAGTGTGTTAAGTAAATTTAAAAAAATCATGAAATTAAATCAAATTGCATCATATTTACAGTCTATACTTCTCTGCGTTCACCTGCGCACCCATTACTTTTGTTTGAATTACTCACGAACCCGTGATCGCATCGATATGGCAAGCATATCAGATGAGAGGGGACACAGGGCTATCCATTGGTACCATGTTTATCGATCCTTCTGGCTTATAAAAACAGACAAAGTGACTGCAAAATAATAACGTCATGTACACAAAACCAACGCTGCACACCCATTACTCTCGTTTGAATTACTCGCGGACCCGTGATCGGATAGATATGCCACGCATGTCAGATGAAAGAGGACACTCAGAGCTATCATTTGATACCAAGTACATCCTTTTGGGTTATAAAACAGACGAAGTGACAGCAAAATAATAACTTCATATAGCTGGACTTACCCCACGTTTTTGTCTGTTCTTGTGGCAAAGCATGTTTATAATCCAACGCTATCGTGTGTTTCTCTATGGCAAAGCATGTTCATAATCCGGTTTTGAGATCCTAGCAAATTCCTACATGGCATCCAATTCAAGGCTCACATTGCCTCCCAATTTGTTCAACAAAGAAACACCTTTTTTGCCTTTACTTTGTTCATGGCAATGCAGTAAAAAGTTGAATCATTTTGAGTGCATAGGCACGCAGGCTAACACGCAACCTCGGGTCAGGTCAGATCAGTTCGTGTCACAGATATGGAGCGCAGAAAGGTAATTTTTTATCACTAAATAAAAAATGGTATTTATTTCCGTAAATCACACACCACATATTTCTGTAAATTGCTCAGCCCCAGAGTATCCCTCCAACATGGCAATTATATTGCCCGATTCAGGACAGTCTGCCCTACACACACATGAAATGCATGTAGAGCGATGAGCTTGCTGTGGTGAGATACATGTCGAAATATAAGAATTTTTGTGATGCGCTTTTTATATTTTAATTCTTTAAAAATCTAAATAAAATCAATGCTAGCACTAATACATGAAATGGCAGATCTGGATAGCCTAGACTCTGCTGAAAAAAAACAATATATAATATGTGTGTTGGGCAGATCTGGATAGCCTAGACTCTGCTGAAAAAAAAACAATATATAATATGTGTGTTTGGCACTTACAATGATCAGAATAAATCCTTATGAATAAAGGTAGTGAAAATAAAACAGCTAAGGGTTCTAAGGGTTAAAGATATCTAACAGGGGAGTGACTGATCAAACTCTCTCTCTCTATCTCTCTCCTCCTCCTCTTCCTCCTCCTCCAGTGTGCAGGTGACCCTGAGTGTGCCTTCCCTCACCATCAGCAGCAGCGGAGACGAGGAGGTCCAGTCCGTCACTTGCAGCCTGCCGGACATCAGCCTGCTGGGCTCAGCCAGTGCCACCCCCACCCCGACCCCCACCCCCTGCTCCAGCTCCAGCAGCTGCCATCACCCTGCAGACTACATGTGAGGTGTGGGTGGTTGGGTGTGTGTGTGTGTGTGTGAGTGTGAGTGTGGAGGTGGAGTGGCAGGCGATCAGGAGGAGAGAGCAGTGTCGGGGTAGAGGCAGGCAACCCACTGCAGTGTCAATTCGCACAGCCACCAGGGGGCGATGGGATCAAAGCCTTAACTCCTTACCGCATGCTACCTTTTCTTTTTTATTAGTAATGATTCAGGGGCTTCCCAGTAATAACGAGCCGGCGACCGACAAACACGGGCACAGGAAACAGAAAGGCGCATACACACTCTCAGGAGTCTGTTAATGGCGTGGGTATACAGAGTGTGCCTGGTGTGTGTGTGTGTGTGTGTGTGTGAGAGAGCTTTTTGCAGTGGAGGTACAAGCACAGTCCTCCACTCAGAGGGAGGGATTTTGAGCCGTCATCCACTAACGCCCACCTCCCCTCGCCCCTACAGTCGTGCCTTGGCTGCTAAGAGAGGAGGAGGTGGTGGGGGGTGATGATGCTAGCGGAGACGAACAGTCGTAGGTTTACAGCCTTGATGATATTACAGGCCAAATCTCAACAGTCTTTTTAAACACCTTTTGTATTACACCATACTATAAAAACCTCAAGAGCTATTACTGAAGGCTTTGCCATCTCTTCTTCTGTAGTCATTAGAGATGACATCTGGTGTGAGTGTGTTGGGGTGTGTGTGTTTGAGGAAAGGGAGTAGTGTGTTTGGATCAGGCCTATATATAGATATGCGAAGCCTGTCCATCATTGGTGGAAATCAGAGCACACCTCCACCAACTGCCATGTCTCTTTACAGTAGCATGAGCCAATCAGATTCCTCTCTGTGGTTTGTTTACATTGGAGCTCCGCCTCTCCCACCGGGTCTTGGTCCCTGTGGCCATGCTGGCGTCTCTTTCTTAAAAAACATGCTACATGCTTATATCTTGTAATTAGTTTCCCTGTTGGGAAAAGAAAATGACTTAAGATTTGAATAAGTAATAAATACACTTTTAAGAATTGCAATATGGCTTTTTACCGTGTTTTTGTTTATCATAAAGAAATTGCAGTTTTCTTATGAAACTAGATTGCTGCTACGTTGTAGAGTTTTCACATTAAAATTGTTTTTGAAAAACACAGTTGCCTCCGCTTTTCTGTTAATGTGTATTGTTAATGTTTCAATTTGCATTTTATATAAAGTTATTAAAACTATGTAAATCTTAGTCATATTTCAGGTAATATTTCCTACAATAATATGACAGAGAAACTGAAAATGGTAGCTTATATTTAGCAACCAAAATGTTAATGATCCAGTGAACACTAACAATCAACTTTTGTCATGAGACATACAATTGCAGTTGATTGACAGACTTTTTTCAGACCTCTGTTGTATCTATAATTTATATACCAACATAAAATAGTTTCAGTGATGTCATTTTATACAAGTCAAGTCAGCTTTTATTCTCATTTTCATGGAAATTGAGTTGTTTGGTACATGATAAGCAGGAACTACCTATTTAAACTGGACTAAACCGCCTTGCGAAGTGGGTGGGTCTCTCTGATAATGCTCTAAACTGGTTTCAAACCTACATTACTGGCAGAGATTTTTATATCAGTCTAGGAGCTCATGTATCTGAAAAACATGACTTGCCTTTTGGTGTGGCCCAGGGGAGCTGCCTTGGTCCCCTGCTATTTTCTCTATATATGCTTCCATTGGGAAACGTCATAAGTCAGCATAATGTACACTTCCACAGCTACGCAGATGATGCCCAATTGTATATTTCTGTGGAGCCAACTAACCCAGATGGCCTTTGCTCCCTCACTGCATGCCTAACCTCCATTAATCAGTGGATGAGCAAAACTTTTTTGAAACTAAATGATGACAAAACAGAGGTACTTTTGGTTGGACCAAAACTAAAGCGAGATATTATTCTTAGTAATTTGGGGAACTTGGCGCACCAGGTCAAACCAAAAGTAACAAGCCTCGGTGTCATCTTAGATGCAGAGTTAAGTTTTAAGCCCCATATCAGTAAAGTTACTCAGACAGCCTATTTCCACTTGAGAAACATTGCCAAAGTGCGGCCCTTTTTAACTCAACAAGATGCAGAAAAACTAATTCACGCCTTTATCACTAGCAGGTTAGACTACTGCAATGCACTTTTCACTGGTCTTCCCAAAAAACATCTAAAGAAATTGGCACTCATACAGAACTCTGCGGCTAGACTTTTAACTAAGACTAAGAAGAGAGAACACATCACCCCTGTGTTGGCTGAACTGCACTGGCTCCCTATTTCCTATAGAATTGATTTTAAGGTTATGTTAATTACTTACAAAGCTCTGAATGGCATAGCACCTTCATATATCTCTGAGCTTTTAATATCTTATCAACCACAAAGGAAACTTAGATCATCCAATTCTAATCTTTTAATCGTACCCAAAGTGCTCCACAAACAAAGTGGAGAAGCTGCTTTTATCCATTATGCCCCCAAACTATGGAGCACCCTGCCTCTGTACATGAAGCAGGCGAGTTCAGTAAATATTTTTAAAAAAGATCTGAAAACATACCTGTACAGGAAAGCTTTTAGTTAACTCATCTTATCCTGTAGACTACTTTTTCAGATTATTCTACATCTGCTGCTATTGGAGGGCGCAGCCAGCCAGAAGCATATGGGCTCCCCCTATTAAGTCAGGTTCTGCTCAAGGTTTCTTACTGGAATATGGGAGTTTTTCCTTGCCACAGTTGCCATATGATGTGCTTGTGGGGGGGTAAGAGGGTTAAGGCTGCCAGTCTTATGACATGTCATTTTCTATATTTTTGATATGTTGCTGAGTAGATCATAAACAGCCCCAGCAATGAAGAAAAGTGATTGATAATGACTGACTGACTATTATTGTGTTAAATGCTTCAAATGTAAAGCACTTTGAGCTGCATTCTGTGTATGAAAGGTGCTATACAAAAAAAAATAAAAAATAAAGCTTATTATAAATGGAGGATAATTGGGACTAACAGACATACCGGGAAATCGGACGCAAACGTGTGGTTTACCTAAATGTTACCGTTGATGTTCTGAATATGTATTCAGTAACACTGCTGGCTAGTAAATGCTGAAAGCCTATTTTGTGATTACTGTTATTTAGGCGCCCAGAGCAGTTGCGCTATCTGTCCAAAAAGCCAGCCCCAATATCAGGGTTCCTACGCAGTATGGAAAACCTGGAAAAGTATGGAATTTGATTTTAGTAATTTCCAGGTCTGGATAAGTATGGAAAAAAGAAACAAGGGTATGGAGAAATATGTTGTATCTGTTCTATCCAAGTGCCCTACACCATTGTGCACTGGTATGTTTGCGTATCTCTTCTATTTTCGGCTAAAACACTGGTAGACTTTTTTGATTTACCAAGACATGGATACTGCATTATCTGATAAACTGTTATTGCAAACAAATACTAGAAATGCAATTCTGAGGAATTACACGAGGGGATGCAGTCTGCTGGTTAGGGTGTTGGTGGGGCTGTTGAGCTTGCTGCTAGCTGGTTGGTAGGGTAATTGTGATACCTGCAAAGGTGCTTTTGGAGTAACCAAATTTGAATCTTGTGTGACATGGCATTCTTGAGATATCATACTCAAGGTGGTTTTGACCTTGACATTTGACCTTCAACCTCCAACTTCATCTTTGAGTCCATAAAAACACTCGTACCAAATTTGAAGCATGTACGTCAAGCCGTTCTGGAGATATAATGCTGAATGGATGAGATATGGCTGGGACTTTTATTTTGACACACAGGAAACACTTTAACAGGATGTGTAGTTCAGGTAGAGCTAGATTGTATGCTTAGAAGCTGAGACAGTTGAATTCCTCACAGGTGACACCTGTGCCAGTGTTCTGATTAGCCTGGGAACTGCTCTGAGAACTACTTAACGAGCGCAGCTGGCTCTATTATGACATCACAGCCCCCATTCAAGTCTATGGGGGAAAAATACACTTTTAATTACAAATATCTCAAAAAGTATAAACTTCTCAAAAATGAAAAACGGATAGGACAGTAAAGCCTTGGAAGATCTACGGAACGGTGTTTCAACCAAATTTGTACGTTAAGCGGTTTGGGCTGAATAGCGCACACAAAAAGGTAAAAAGAAAAATAAGAAGAAGAAGAAGAATCCGGATTTCAATAGAGGGGATGCATCCCCTCTAAATATTGTTTATGGTGCCTCTGCCAGCAGTGCACTAGTCTCAACATATGTAGGCTATGCTTGTATCTACAGAGAACTAAAAATGTGAGCGCACCTTCCAACACAGCACTTCCCCCCCCAACGAAAAGTATCCAACTGCTACAAAGTTAATAATAAACATTATTATACAGCTCTTCACAATGCTTGTAGAACGTTCCATTGACATAGAATATGGTCAGAAAAATGTACCGAGAAGTTTGAAAATTTGAGTATGGAATTTTGAAATGGAAAATGTGTAGGAACCCTGCAATAGGGCACGCGTCCAAACCACATCCAGTCCAACACAACCGTCAGCTGTTCCCTGCTGCTCGGCTGGCCTTGGCTTTGGCCCTGCTGACTGACCACAGCTGGTGACCCAGATAGACAGGCCAGATTCTGTGACTGACCCAACTCGGGGGTGGGGGGCTACTTTTACAGAAAGCATTGTTGAACAACTATACTTGCAAAAGATCTCTCTCACAAGTTTTGATTAAGGCTGATCAACAATTCTGTTGGGACACAAAGTCCAGTTTGACCCGTCTTGATTTCTCTCTCTCTTTCTTTTATTTCACTCTTTCTCTCTCTCTCTCTTTCTCTCTGAGTTGTGGTACAGTGGCCAGTTTAGGTCTAGTCCCGATTTTGTCATGTGGAAAGTGAGCCTCTATCTCACCCAAACCCCTATCTGTGGCTATCTGGAGAGCCTGAGTGGTACTGAGCAGCTAGCGGTACTCCCTTGGCCCCCGGTGTTGCCCATATCTGCCCAGGAGGGCTGCTGTGAGTGAGCAGGCAGGCAAGCTAGCTGGCAAACGCGCGATTAGCAGGGCTACATTTAACCGCCAGGTCATAGGATATAAATAGCCACGTCTGGAACTGCTGCACATTGAAATTCTCACACACCCTTGACAGTCCCACAGCTCAAACGCACTTGTGGGCTGCAGGATAATTACTTGTGGTAATTATGTTTAATATGTTCCGATATTTGTGTCAGTGCATAGTGTGTGTGTTACTCTATCTCTTGCCTGCACACACACACACACACATTAGTGAGGGGTGGGGGGAAACAAGCTACTGTAGTGTATTTCAGATGGCATTGTGTCAATTTGTTTAGAAATTTTCTTGGCAAACCGAAAAGTGCACAAGCCAGCCAAGCAAAGTGCCTCATCCCTGTACTTTTGCTGTGAGTCAAGTTCTCAAGACGTCTCTGGAGAACCCAGAACCACACAGAATACATGTAAACATATTGAAAATATTTAGGCCCTACAAGTGTATTGAAACAGATGAACTTGAATATTACTTGAATCAAAATAATATTATTTAACTTTTAATCTGCCTGGACGTGTGTGTGTGTGTGTCTCCATCAAGCCATTTTGTTGTATGTGGACTTAATACTTAATGGCCCAGATATTTAGACTAGGCTAAATGCTTTGCAAGCAGTGATTTCCTCACTTCACTCATCAAGCCTTGCCAGTCCCACCACACACACACACCCTTGGTTAAGAACTTGAGACCAGTTGCCTTTAGTGCCCTTTTCCCTTTGTGGGTTGGCCCTCACACAGTTGGTCCTTACAGTTCGGCCTTGTCTGTGTGTACACACACACACACACACACACACACACATGTCCGCCCCTCCCCCTTGCTCTTTGGAAGCCCTGTTGCGCTGTCTCCTGATTTAGATGGCCAAGCTCCTTCCCTCTAAACACACACTCACACACACACAGAGACAGACAGAGGCACAGAAGGAGAATGCTGCTGTGGCCGTGCTAAAGACTCTTCCCGTGTGAGACAGAGAGAGACCTCCCCTCCCGCCGGTCCAGGAACACGCTGCCACAACATGGAGCCACTAACAGAGGTAAAACACACACACTGCGCACGCTACCTACGAATGTTGAGAGCGTTTGTTTGTGTGTGTGGAAAGTACTAGCACGCTGGCGGCTAACATTAGCACTTGGCACCTCTGGGTATGGCCTGTGAGAGAGTGTGAATGCTGTAAACTTTTCCAGACGCTGGCCAATGAGTGGAGTGTGTGCCGTCCATTCACAGTTTGACAGTATGCAGAAGTATTCAAGTGCAACCTGAATAGAACATCATATTTGGTCTCGATTTTGCAAAGCGGTTTTGATTTAGGCAGGAACTGTACTTTTTCCCCCTTGGAGATCAATAAAGTATCTATATCTATCTTATCTGTCTATCTATCTATCTATCTATCTAAGGAACAGATACCTCAGACATACCGCTGGTTAGTGTAGGCTATGTGTGTGAGGAAGAACAGATTCTTAAAGTGACATGTTTTTAAATAGCTGTGCTTAAGTAGTTGTAATGTTTGCAAGAGACCGCAGTGCAACACTGGTTGATGTCCGAGAAAGACCCCATGCAGTCATGCAGTCAGCTGCAGGTGCCCCCCCCCCCTCAAACACATACACAATCACACACACACACATCTCAGGACCAGAACAGCAATCTGTCTGAAGGTCTCTGTGCACAGGGCACGCTCAGCTGAACCTGGGACAGTCAGGTGCATGTGATGTGGTGATGAGAGTGGGCTGATGATGAGCACTGGGATATTGAGTTAAGTGGGAACATTAGACAATCACGTTAAATGATGACTGGTCAGTGTCACCTGTGCATTTTGAAGTTCAATGTTATATATAATGTTACACACACATACAGTATACTCTCTATATATGGGTCATTCTATAATTCGGGGTATGTTTTGCGTCTCAATAGCATTTAAGCACGTTGAATGACAGTGTCAACTTTGTATGTTTAAGATTTCGCTCTTAAAATGATGATTAAATATGCATTCTTGTTTTAAATCTATATCAGAAGATGTGTTCATATTTTTCATTCATATTTTTTTTATTTCATGGATCCAGGATACTATGCATCCTGCTAAAGTTCCTATGGCCTTTGGAATTCAAATAGCCCCACATCATCACATACCTTCACAATACCTGGAGATTGCCATGGTTTTATTTCAGTTAGCCTAATAGCTAGTCATTTTAGTCAACTTTAGCATGTGTATGTACAGTGTATGTAACTTTATATATAGCACAACTGTATATCTATATAATTACAGTAATATAAATATATAGTTATATATAGTTTTGCATTTCTGTTGCCAAGCTGTCTCAAGACAACATGTTTGGCCTAACACAGTTACTGAAGAAAATGACACCATTGTCTACATCAGTTAACTCACTTATCGCAGATTTCTGCACCGTCATTGTTGTTCCTCTTCTAGAAAGCTCTTTGTGTCTCCCTCGGTATACGCTCAGCTCATAATAACACACCCGCCTAGCGCCCACCATGGAGAAATGTGGCTAAAAACATACTGTCATTTGACATTTTAAAACCAATCCAAACCAGGGCTGGAAAAAGCAGGTGCTCTCGCTCAGGTTTACTGGCATTTGTTTTCACTGTGCTCCTAGTGGGCATTTGTTTTCACTGTGCTCCTAGTGGGCATTTGTTTTCACTGTGCTCCTAGTGGGCATTTGTTTTCACTTTGCTCCTAGTGGGCATTTGTTTTCACTGTGCTCCTAGTGGGCATTTGTTTTCACTGTGCTCCTAGTGGGCATTTGTTTTCACTCCTAGTGGGCATTTGTTTTCACTGTGCTCCTAGTGGGCATTTGTTTTCACTCCTAGTGGGCATTTGTTTTCACTCCTAGTGGGCATTTGTTTTCACTGTGCTCCTAGTGGGCATTTGTTTTCACTGTGCTCCTAGTGGGCATTTGTTTTCACTGTGCTCCTAGTGGGCATTTGTTTTCACTGTGCTCCTAGTGGGCATTTGTTTTCACTTTGCTCCTAGTGGGCATTTGTTTTCACTGTGCTCCTAGTGGGCATTTGTTTTCACTTTGCTCCTAGTGGGCATTTGTTTTCACTCCTAGTGGCAGTTGTTTTCACTCCTAGTGGCAGTTGTTTTCACTCCTAGTGGGCATTTTCTTCAACCTGTGTTGTGTCACATTCACATTTTGGTCTGCAGGATCAGATCAGGATGTGTATGTGTGTGTGGTACATGTGATATTGACAAGACTGACAGAAAACTCACATACCTCTCTCTCACACACACACACAGACTCTTTTTAAGACACCTGCACACACACACACATTTACTCTTTCTCTCTCTCTCTCACTCACATACTCTTGTGTGTGTGTGTGTACATCTGACATGGGCTGTTTGTGTGTGTGTGTGTGTTCGTCAGGCTGTTTTCGTCAGGCTGTTTGTTTTCATATATAATCAGGGCTGTGTGTCTGTGTGTGTGTGTGTACCTGCACTTGCGAGCGAGATTCTTCCTATTGTGTGTGTGTGTGTTGGGGGGGTTGGGGGGCATTCATCCATGTGGCAGTTCATCATGGTAAAGCTATGTGGCGGAGGAAGCAGGCAGGCTTGGCAGGCAAGCCTCCGTTGGCAGTGCCCTCATTGGTCTCATGCTGTCGAGGCTTCTGTGCCCACTCTGCTCTCCGCTGCCAACACACTCACCTCACCTCACCTCAGCCCAGCAAAACCCATGGAGACATGGCAAAGGGTGGCAAAGGGAGCACCCAAGAGCAACAGGGGCAAGGAAAAACTCCCTTACCAAGGAAGAAACCTTGGGCAGATCCACGGCTCAAGGGGCTAACCCAACTGCCAGGGGTCTTGGTGTGTGTGTTGGGGGGATGACAGGGGAGATGGGATAGTGTGCTGTGTGGATGTGGGGAGAGGCTTCCTCATGAGACAATGTGCTGTGTATTGGGGGGGGGGGGCGGGGGGGCAGTGTGCTGTAAGTATGTTGGGGATGTGTGTTGGAGAAGCTTCCTGATGAAATAATGTGCTGTGTAGGTAGGGGGGGGGGCACTGCAAGTATGGTGAAGGGACTTACTATTGCAAGCAGAGTACTGTATGTATGATGTATGTGAGTGATGACAGTGAAGATGTGTGTGTGGGTGGGAGGGGAGTGGAGCAGTGACTGTGTGTGTGTGTGTGTGTGTGTAGTGTATGTGTGGGTAGGTGGGGGCAGTGTGCTGTAAGTATGTAGAGGATGTGTGTTGGAGAAGATCCTGAAGACAATGTGCTGTGTATGTAGGGAGGGGGCGGGGCAGTGTGCAGCAAGTATGTAGAGGAGGCTTACTGTAGCAAGCAGTGTGCTGTATGTATGTGAGGTGATGACAGTGATGATGTAAGTGTGTGTGTGTTGGGGATGGGGGTGGGGGGGGGGCAGAAAGGCTAGGCAATCAAGGACATGGGTAGATGGATGGAGGAGAAATCAAAAATAATAAATAAAAAGTTCTATGGAGATGTGCAAAAGTTGGAGAAAGTCAGATGTGTGTGTGTGTGTGTGCATGTGTGTGCGTGTGTTTTGACGTGTGATGAAATAAGAAAATAAATAAAAGGTCTGTAGCATAGGTAGAGGGATGTAAAAGTCATGTAGGTGTGTGTGTGTGTGTGTGTGTGGGGGGGGGTCATGAGTGCTGAGGAGTGAATGAGTGCAAAGTCAGTATAGTGTTAATTCAGAGTTGGGAAATGTTTGAGAGTGCTGAGGAGTGAATGTGTGCAAAGTCAGTATAGTGTGAGTTCAGAGTTCGGATGGCCTGGGGATAAAAACTTCTCCTGAGTCTCTAAGTTCTGGCTGTGTGACTACATAGGCGTCTTCTTGATTTCAGCGGTAGGAATAATCCATTGTTAGGATGAGAAGAGTCCTTCAGAATCTTTTGGGCTCTTAGGAGTACTCTTCTGGAATAGATATCTTGTAGAGCAGGGAGTTGAGTTCTTATAGTACGTTCAGCTGAGCGCACTACTCTCTGCAGAGTACTACAATCTCTAACTGTGGAGTTCCCATACTAGGTGATGATGCTACCAGTTAGAACACTCTCAACCGCTGAAGAAGGCCTTCATGATGGATGTAGAAGGAAGTAGAATCGTTGTCTGGACTTCTTCAGAACATATTGAGTGTTAACAGTCCACGTTAAGTCTTCAGTAATGTGGACACCAAGGTATTTAAAACTTGTGACTCTCTCTACAGGTTGCCCGCTGATCATTAGTGGGGTGTAACTGTAGTTCTGCTGCTTCCTTCTGTAATCCACTACCAAAAATAATTCAGTGGAAATGCATGGATTCCAGTTGCTGCTACTGGAAGAAACTGGAATCCATGCATTTCCACTGAATTATTTTTGGAATCTGATCCCTTATCATACCTGTTCATTCTTACTCGTTGCTCGACTTATCGTGACTAAATTCAAGATGGCTGCAAACGTTAAACTTCGTGAAGATACTGTCTGTATAAATCGTCTTGTAAGTAAACTACCAGTGCTTTTTCAAAGTTCTCAATGTCTCGTTTTAAATGTCAGGGCCCTAGGAAGTCTACCAATGAAGTGTGGAGATACATTGAGCCTCGTAAATGGGTGTAAAACAGTGATTTATTTGCATGGCTAGCCCGATGCCGAAGCACCACTACTGAAAAAGTTGTTGGTAGCATCGGCTAACTAGCGCCAGATTTTGGAGTGCAGGGGACAAGTCGAGATGGGCTATGAGACATACGTTCACACTCGGTATCATGTTTCAATACACTTTAGGTCAATATCACACCGGAATTCTCCTTTAAGGTGGTGTGCATGAGGTTTGAGATGGCATCCTCTGTAGACCTGTTGGCTCTGTAAGCAAATTGGAGGGGGTCGAAGGAGGCAGGGAGGGATGAGCAGATAATGTTTTTCACAAGCTTCTCAAAACACTTCATCACTGTAGACGTCAGGGCTACTGGGCGGTAGTCATTCAGACATGATGGACTTTTGTTTTTCGGTACTGGAACAATAACAGACTGCTTGAGGCAAGTAGGAACTGTCTCTTGAGCCAATGATGTGTTAAAGATATAAGTGAACACAGGAGCTAACTGAGCAGCGCAGGATTTCAAAACCCTGTTAGAAATTCCATCCGGTCCAGCAGCTTTTCTACAATTAACCCTCCTAAAGGCATTGCTCACATCGACCTCAGAGACACAGAAAGGTGCATCCTCATTTGCTTCACATGCTGCAGCTAGTGCAAGATAGTCTGTGTTTTTCATGTCAAAGCGAGCATAAAAAGCATTAAGTTCATCAGGGAGGGCTTTACTCACATTCATCATAGGAGGGGACTTTCTTTCAAAGCCAGTGATGGTTCGGAGTCCTTTCCACACTCGTGCTGGATCACCCTCCAAGAAATCAGCTTCAACTTTGTCTCTATAGCGCTGCTTAGCATCTTTAATAGCTCTACGTAAACTATAAGATGCTGCTTTGTAATCCGTCATATCCCCTGAAATAAGCCCAGCATTATAAGTCATGGTGCGTGTCTTTAATGCCGTTCTCACTTCTCTATCCACCCATGGCTTCTGGTTAGGGAAGCTTCGGATCTTTACAGTTGGGATGATGGAATCAGTTAACATATTGATGTAACTCAATGATACTTCCGTAAACTCATTTATGTCAGCAGAGTTCGTCTTGAACATCTCCCATTCTCCTAGCCAATGTCCAGTCTCTTGTGAACAAGATGGTTGAACTAAGAGCGAGGATACAGTTTCAAAGAGACATCAGGGACTGTAACATTCTATGCTTTACTGAGACATGGCTAACTGAACTTGTACCGGACTGTGCCATCACTCCGGTGGAGTTTTTCTCTGCTGCTTGCTCTGACAGGACTGAGGAATCTGGAAAATCGAAAGGTGGCGGTGTTTGCATCATGACGAACAGCAAGTGGTGTAATCTTAGAAATGTCACCGTTCTCTCAAAGTCCTGCTCGCCTCATCTAGAACATCTAGCGATCATCTGTCGACCCTTCTACCTGCCCCGAGTTTACTTCAGTAATATTCAACGCTGTCTACATTCCTCCACAAGCCAACACAGATGCTGCGGTTTCAGAATTGCAAGAAGTGTTAAATAGACAACAACACACGCACCCTGAAGCTGCGCTAGTGGCCGGTGATTTCAATCAAGTACATCTGAACCGGTCCATGCCTGAATTTATTCAACACATTCACTTCCCTACACGTGGTGACAACACACTGGATCACTGCTACACACAGTTCAAGAACAGTTACAAAGCTAAGTCTCTACCAGCTTTCGGAAAATCAGATCATGCCGCTGTTTGCCTATGTACAAACAGAGAAGTCAGACGGACCCCCCAGTGACGAAGGAGGTCAAGCGCTGGACTGACCAATCGGAAGCCAGGCTACAGGACGCCCTTAGCAACGTTTCAACAATTCAGTTAAATTCTGCACAGTTCAACCCAACTTCTGTACAGTGTCATTTACAGTTGATTTAACTGATTTGATTGGAACTGAAAGTGATATAGATTGATTGGAACCACAGGAATGAAGTTGCATGAAGTCTCTGCCTAGAGGAGTTTTTTTTTTTTATGTTAATCCTGCTCATGTTTGTACATTGGTAGGAACAGTTCATGGATGAGGGCCTTACCATGAAGAACACAGGTATCTCTCATAACTTCTGCTTGTATGTATGTGTGAGACTGTATTTGTGTTTGTTTGTGTGAATGTGTTTGTGTGTGTGAGTGTGTTTGTGTGTGTGAGGGTGTGTGAGAGTGTATTTGTGTATGTGAGAGTGTATTTGTGTGTGTAAGCATGTCTCTGCATGTGAGTTCGTTTTGTTTTGTTTTCTCTCACGTTTCTTGTCTGATCTGGGCTATGCTAATCTGTTTAGGACGTAAATGTTCTTGTCTGGGAAGCCTGTTGGGCATAACATAATCATAACCCAATTAGTGACACGTAGCGCTAGAGTTGATCTGTGGCATAGTGTTTGTGTGCTAGTCGACGAGCTGTAAGTTCACTCAGTTGGTGGCTTTGCAAGATATTAATATTCAGACATAGTGACAGTGCATGAAATGCTGTTGACCACGCAGTGATGGCTGAATTGCAATCTGCCGAATGATAAATGGTATAAATCTACTCCTCCGAGCACTCAAAGTGCTTTATAGTTTCATGCCTTGCATTCACCCACTCACACACACACACATACACTCATACACCATTGGCATGAGACCTGCACATCAAGAGCAGTTTGGAGTTCAGTGTCCTGCTCAAGGACACTTCAACAGAGTCAGGAGGAGTCAGGCTCGACTTACTGGTTGCCCAACGACTCCTCTTCCTCGACTCCTCTTCCTCTTGAGAGGCCCAAGAAGTTCACGGCCTGTGTATATTTGAAAGACTGTGGGCCAGATGTACTAACGCTTTTGCGCCCATTTCAGGCGTATTTGTTTCGCAATGTGCGTGTAAAATCATTGCGAGGTATGTACAAACAGGCCGCAATGATGTAAAAGCGCAAACTGCCTGTCGCGGGAGCTGAAAGTGGCAGATTGCGATTGTCATGTCATGCACGCCTAGTTATGTATTCCGCGGTATGTACAAAGACTGCTCCTGAAAGCGCACGTCTATTCTGCGCCTAAATACTTCCGCCTTGTAAAAACAGGTGTTAATCCACATTGCAGTTCAATGCGTCAATAAGAGAACCTTTCAAAGACAACAGAATCGCTATTTAGAACACCAGTTTTTGTGGTGAAAGTATTTGTACTACCAAAAGCAACCTTAATTTTCGTTGGCCTTTCGCATGTCTTACTTTCACTTTCACGTCATTCACTTAAACTTTCCTACTTGCTAGATTTGACCAATCTTCCATAGCCTACGTGCACAAGTAGTTTGAGTAGAACTACTGATCTTCATTATCTCCCTGCTTGTTGACATCTTATCATGTATGGTATTATTTCATGATCGCTAAACGTTTGATTCTTTTTAATGTTGTCATCAGTTAACTTCATTCAACTGCGCTTGTAGGCGCTGCCATTCAGTTGTGGACATTCGTAAATTGCGTTTATGGGCGGAGAAGGGCAGAGAAAGGCGCAGTTTACACTAAGGATTGAACGATTGATAAATACGACGGAAACTTGGGTCTGACAGCGCTCGCAATCTGCGGTGTGTCCATGGCGCTGATAACGCTACGTTCGCAAATGTACGTACATCTGGCCCTGTGTGTGAGCGTACATACATATGGTTGTGCAAGCATGGGTGTGTATGTGTGTTTACATAAATACAGGCTTGTCAAAGGTAGTATACTATCTATCTGCATGTGTTGTGTGTATACATGACCTATTGCATTTTGTAGCTCAGCTCACAATGCTGTATGTGACATACTGTAATGCTATGTGAGGATTTAATTGCAGGGCCAGTGTATGTGCTTTTTATGCTGGTGTGTGTGTGCATACATGTGCTGTGGGTGAAGAAGTAAAACCTGTGTGTGTGTGTGTGTGTGTGCGTGTGTGTGTATACAGTATATTTGCATGTTTCAGTGTTTGTGTACTTGCGTGTGTGCGCGTGTGTGTATAACAGAGTGCATGTTAGCACGTTAGCCTTTCTATATGTTAGTGTGCACGCTTGTGTGTGTGTGCGTGTGTGTGTGTGTGTGTGTTGAGCTTGACTGCTCATGACTGCAGACTGACCGACCTGCAGCAGGGTGCGTCTCCCCCATCCCCTTTCTCAGGCCCTCCCCTGGAGCCCGGCGCAGACGTCTACATGCGCTTCATGCTGAGCCACTGTTGCTATGACGCCATCCCCACCAGCTCCAAGCTGGTCATCTTCGACACAACGCTTCAGGTGTGTTAAAGACCAGCCCATAGAGGCCAGATAGCTTCAGGTGGGTTAAAGACCAGCCCATAGAGGCCAGGTAGCTTCAGGTGGGTTAAAGACCAGCCCATAATGGCCAGATAGCTTCAGGTGTGTTAAAGACCAGCCCATAATGGCCAGATAGCTTCAGGTGTGTTAAAGACCAGCCCAAAGAGGCCAGGTAGCTTCAGGTGGGTTACAGAGCAGCCCGCAGAAGACGGTTAGCTTCAGGTGTGTTAACTAGCAGCCCATAGGCTCCATAGAGACCTGGGGCCAGTTCCCCGATAACGCTCACTCTTAGCGCTCTAAGAAGACTCAAAAGATATATCTTACCAAAGTTATTTATGTTCCTAAGTGTGTTCCCCGAAGTGTCCCTTAGGAAGCTTCTTAACACGCTGCCTCTTACGTTCGACGTTACAAAGGCGCTGTCCCAAGTGAAGGTGCTGAATTAGTTGGCATCGATTGCTCAGGAATCGATTTTCTACTTCACGTGAAGGTGCATGACGGCGTTAAGAAACACAACACGTTCTATGCAAATGAAACATTCCTCAAATTATTCCAGTAACATTTATTTTAACATAGTTTAAGTTATCAGTATATAAACTATTAACTAAATTATCAAATTGTCAGTAATATGTTCACACGATATGTTGTGACGGGTAGACTAACCGGGTAGGCCTATCCCTCGCTAATCATCCTTATCCTGTTGTGCCACTTGTGCCGCTTCTTGACATGGATTTAACAACTTTTTAAAATGATGTAATACACTTTTATATTAATGGTAAGGTACCTTACAATTATAATTGATTGGCAAGCAGCTGCAGTTACTTCTGTTTAATGCGGTATTGATAGATAGATAGATAGATAGATACTTTATTGATCCCCAGGGGAAATTCAAGGTTCAAATTAAAAAAATGATTGCCATTGGTTAATGTTTTCAATCAAAAGCAACCTATCTACAATGAACAGAGAGACATTTAGATACAGTAGGGTGGGGAAGCAACGTAAAAAAAGTCACCAAGCTTCTCGTCAGAGGAACTTGAAGTTTTGCTGGACGAGGTGAGCTTGCACAAGGTGACACCGTTTTCCAGCTTTCGGAATAACTTGTGCAACAGCAACAAAAAAGAGCTATGGAGCGACATGGACTACACGCCGTTTTTGATTTAATGCAAGGACACGTTGGATCGCTGCCATACAGTGGCGATTGCTGCTCTTTGGAACAGGGGAAGCTCTGATAAAAATGGTAAATTATTAAATTAATATTATTAAGGTGCTATATTGTTCTTTGAGGGCAAAAAGTATTTCAAACAGTAGGCTATAGAGTTAGCATGGCAGACATGGCATGTAGCCTACACCGTTATATAGCGCGCTACCTAATTTAGCCTAAATACACAACTGGAACAAAAGCAAGTCACAAACTCTGTAACTCCAGACAAATAGAAACCGGCTGTATTGCTCCCAAATTATGAGAATTTGAGCTGTAACTTGCCTTGTCTCTCGACTTCACCTGCCAACACTAACGGTACCGATCCACTTGCACGACACTTCATTTTGACGTGTCGCATTCCACTCTAGTCCTATGGGTGACGTCAAGCGACTTTAACGCGCCCGCAAAGCATTCCGGGAAGGCAGCGCTGCATTTGAAAATATGTCGCGCGTCAAAAAGCTGGGCGAAGCCCATCTTTATGCAAATTAATCCGTTGAATGCGAGGTGACTCTCCAATGAAAGGACGAGGTTGTAGGTCCTTTGTTCTACCACAACGGTGCCTGTGAAACTTTGGTTCCGGTTTTGGCATGGTTTTTTGATGGATCGTGTTGTTACAGCAATGTATTACGGGTGCGAAATCACGATAAATGACCGGCTAAACCTTATTGCTGAACAAACTAGCCATGAAGTTGAACATTTTTTCAGCATGTTCTAGTTGGAATAGTAGGCTAGAAGCTAATGTAATAGTGTTATTTGATGCGATTTTCTGTGATATTTTAGAGGAGGCTGAGCTTCCCCTGTAGTCTTAGAGCAATCGCCTCTGCTGCCATAGGCCTAGTTGGTCGCTTACTGGACACCACCATGCTTACCCATTTATAGATCTTTGCCAGCTTTTAATTATCAAAAGTGATTGCTAATTTGAAAGCTTCAATGACATTACTAAATAGCCTAGGCTAATTACCACCATATTAGTTCTGATACCAAATACAGTAAACTTCATAAATAGGCCTGCATCCATTGCGAACATATTTTATTATTAGTCTTAAAATGTCCATAACATAAAATCATCGTTGAGCCACAACATTGTCAACATACTGTCGGCCTACCATAGTTTGACTTGTACTGCGCTGCGCTGATTTCTAAAGACTGCTGCACAGTGGCGGCGACTATAGCGTCTTGAGAGCTCAAACAACGCTAAGAGAGAGCTTACGAATGGTCCAGACCAACCTTACGAACGTGTAACTTACAGAAGATATACTTAGCGTACGAACGTGTCGGGAATCGTGCCATAACGTTAAGAGATAGGTTAAGGAATAGGTTAAGAACTACTTAGCGATAAAAACGTTTTGGGGAACCGGCCCCAGGTAGCTTCAGTTAGACTACAGAGCTGCCCATAGAGGCCAGGTAGCTACATTCAGTGTTGTAGTCAAGTCACTATGCCTCGAGTCCGAGTCAAGGTTCGAGTCCCCAGTGTTCAAGTCCAAGTCATTAAAAAAAAATGTCAAGTCCGAGTCGAGTCCACTACTCATCCGAGCATGCGCGGATCTATGGGGTGGCAAAGGGTGGCAACTGCCACCCCATTTATAAATCAGATAATATTTTTTTAAGTATATTTTATGTTCATACATGTTGGACTGTGAGAAGGTGTGAAACCCGCACCAAACACCTCTCAAACAGAAATCGCCGATTTAGAATCCCCCGCTCCCTCACAATGGTTTCACCCATCACCATCAGCGCAGTGACCCCTGCGAAATTTCACCATTGGCAGCAGATTGCACAGTGCATGCAACTATGTGTCAACTGTCTGTAGGCCTACAACGAAGTGGTAAGTTTGACCACCAAGTCAAAAAAGTCCATAATCAGACCCATAGTCAGTCCATAAATCAGTTAACCCGGCAACAACCTCACTGTTAGTCTACGTCATTTACATCCGCAAGACTGTCTCATCGAATTTTTCGATGATGGTCAGGTCAGATAATAAGGGCATGCTCATGCGTAGCTTAACGTTTAAAGTCTAAAGTCTATTTGTGTGTTTCGCTAGTTTATAACCTTTGATTGTAAATACTGCTGTCGATGTCAACCCATTAATACACGTGATAATTCAACACAGGTTCTCAAAATTGTCATGCATCCACTTTCCCTGCATCTATGACTATCTAAATTTGGTCGACATGTCAAATCAAACTAGAATATCTAATCGGTGTCAAGCTGGTGGCGGTTGTGTTTTTCTTTTTCCTTTCTTTTCATACACGGCGTAAATCAATCTACACAAGTAAAAGCACAGTTACATGACTGAAATTCTACTCAATCACAATAAGTAAAAGTAGCCTACTATTTTCAAACAAACCCTACTCAGAGTAGGCTAGACTAGACGTTTGATGATGTCAAAGCACATCACATATGAAGCTTTGTGCATGAGTGAATTGCTTAGATTCCAGTTAAATCGTCCAGTTCCATTGGGTGATAGATTTCAATCATTTGCTGGTAGATGAACCAACAAGCTGAGGCCAGCACAGGAGTTTGTGTCCTCAAGAAATTAACATGTTGCTTGTTCACTCGTGTTTGAGGTCGTTTCTTAATAGGATATTTATAAAGGTACTTTAATACAGTATACATGTACTTCATTATTCACCACTTTGTGAGTGAGTGAGTAGCCTAAATTGTGAATGGCAAAACATAATTTGGCACTAAAGATCAGGGACTGAGGGGGACTGATTTCCATTTAGGTTCGTTCTGAGCAAAAACATTATTTGATATCATAATATACATATATAATATTAGGTCTTATAATATTATAATACCTAATAATAGCTTTAAGCCTTGCAATAGCCTAACTTATGTATGGTGCTACCAGCATGACAGGCCTAAATATTTGCCTAGTGTCTCTGGTATCTTATTTCACAAATTGTTTCAGTAATTTAGACTACATACATAGTGTTGGATATTAATATCAACTAGTAGTTCTAGCCAATTATGCAGGGGAGATACCGATTCATAACATCTGACTAAATTCATCCTATAAGGGGTCTGGGGAACACTGTGTGGGCAGGTGACTTTCCAAGTCTATGGAGTTTTGAATAATATTCAAACAAAGGTTAATCAGAATGATAAATACCATTATTAACCGGTTATCTAAAATTGAAAATTACGTTTTCACTCCGGAACAATTGGTTTGGCTCCCGTTTTCAGTTACGTCCTTCCAAAAACTGTGTTCGTTTCCGGTTTTCATTTTCATTCTTTGAACCGTTTCTAATCCCTGCTAAAGATATTTGGCCTTTAATTGTAGTGGGGGTTGAAGTAAAAACCTTCCAAAGAATTAAATAATTGAATTAGATACCCATACCCAGTACTTAGTTACTGTCCACCAGTGTGTGTGTTTGCATGTTTATTAGTAGTGCTGGGCGGTATACCGGTTCACACCGTATACCGGTGTATATTTTCGTTATGATATGAATTTTTAATATACCGCCATACCGGTGTATTTGATTAGGCCCACACAACGTTTGGAACGCTGCGCCGCGCGACAGTGTTTCAGACAGGACTTTCTTCACATGCACGCATGGTGCCAATGCCAGGCATAGTGAGGGTAAAGACAAAACACCTTAAGTTTTTCCCCTGAATATGACCCTTAAGGCTCAATTTCTCCTTAGGTAGGGGGTTTATTTAAGGGTGTTGCACAGAATACCTTAAATTGTTCTTTAGTTAAGGAAAAACGTTAAGGGATACTGCATTGAAAGGGATTTACCGTCACGAAAATTATATTGAGATTGTTCAACAGCTGTAACCATATGCTGTAACTAGCTGGCTAGTAGGTGATGTCGTTAGTTAGCAACCCACCGAACACAGTGAAGTTTAATGTTCTTATCATTCATCTCACCTTAAGAATATTCGCTGAAATTATCCAGGTAGCTAGCATGTTATAGACATGCACTGAGCAATACTAGCTGGCTAGTTAGAAATGATCCTGACTGTCATCAGTGCACCAAAACGAACTTTTTTGTTAATGTTTTGCCTAGCGAACCGAACCGAAGCTCATGGCAGGCTAACAAGAAGACATCCACATCCACATGAAGTTAACGTTAGCCTACCACTAACTTCATGTAAACCACACAATAACAATAAGGCATGTTTCTGATAGGCCTATTTGACAGAGTAAGCATATTAGCAGAGATGTTTTATTTTAAATTGTATAATTTTCAAAAAAGTATAATTATTGCAAGTTACACTAGCCTACTTTTTGTATTAGTTTTATACAAGATGTTTGTGAAATTTGCACAGTAAAAGTTCTGTATTTTGACTGCAATTGTCTTTGCATTCTGATTAGATTCTTCATTAGAATCATGAGTGGCTCTTTGTAAATAGCATAATTTTCTGGGGCCATGCAAAACTGCATTACCACTAGTTATTCTACATCATGACAGTAAAATATACCATTCTTACTCAATGTAGGCTACTGCAGCAATTCCTCTCTCAACCTGTAGAAAATGCTGTGAACATCTGATTATGCATGGGGGAAAAAAATACCGTCATATACCGTGAAACCGTAAGAATTTTGAAAAATACCGTGATATACATTTTCGGTCATACCGCCCAGCACTATTTATTAGTGAGGTGGTAGATTAATAATTACATTCTTGTTATGTACATTTTAAATTGTTGTATTATAATAAATCCAAAAAGAATGTTTTGACTAAGAAGGTACTTACTTAGTCTTTATTGAATCAGATGGAAATGTTTTGAAAGTCACAGTCATGGTTATCATTGCAACAATCCTGCATTAGAATCTTGTTTCAATTCAGATACCTAAATCTACTGATGGCTTATTTTGTATGACTAAATTTGTCCATATTCCCTCAAAACTCACTAGAAGACATCATTTGAGGGGTCATGTTTTAAAAATACCCCCAAATCATCAGAATCTTGTTTCAATCCATATAACCTGAATCTAGGTTAGGTATAGGTATAACCTAAATCTATTGATGGCTTATTTTATAAATGTATCCATATTCCCTCAAAACTAACTAGAAGAAATCATTTGAGGGGTCATTTTTTAAAATAATTCTCTGGGGGAACATACCTCCAAACCACCCTAGAATTGCTTTTTGACACTGTATAATTTAAGTACAGACTGTATAGTGATTACACAGAGAAAGAAATTCACATATTAAGACCCACATCATCCAAAACGCCAGCTACATCTCCGATTTGCCTCCCACCTCGTGTAATGTAATGTAGAGAACAAAACATATTCAATGAAATCCGTAGAATTTTAAGTTTTGAATAATGTCCATGGCCCCCTCCTGGAACCTCATGCCACCCCTTCGCCACCCCAGGAAAAAATCTCTAGATCCGCCCCTGCATCCGAGTCAAGTCCGAGTCGAGTCACTATTGATCCACGTCGAGTCCCTATTGATCAAGTCGAGTCCAAGTCCAGCACTAAAGTAAGCATAGCCTACATGTCGTTCCATTTTTTTCCATTGCAGATGAAATCCTTAAAAGCAAAAGGACAATCTTCTGTCTCCAAGCAGGGGTGCCATCACTTGTGTGAAAGTAGTATTGCCAAATTTCTTGCCAAACCCAATGTGTTGTATTTATTATATCGGGGAGAATACCATACCATAGCCATACCATAGCCTATAGGCCTACTCATAATAAATGAGCAATCCACATCCCAATCACACAGGCCATTAAGTCACATTATGCTGTTACTGACTGCTGACAATTGTATAGGCAGTGTTGTAGAAGTTCATACTTCACAAGAGCTAGATGGACGTTGGAGTAGGCCTATTTTGTAAGAGGTAGTGTGGGTCATAAAAGGGCCTCCCCTTGGCATTTTTTTTAAAATTCTGGCTGTTAAATAGCCTACACAATTTTAGCGCAGTTTGGGAGGGACAGAAACAGAGCAGGGCCCGTCTTGGTAGCTTCTTTCTGACTCCCGTGACGTGAACACTGGCTACCGGCAACTGCATAATTATGTTATCACTTCACTGACACTATGGAGACATATTTCACGTCAACAATAGAGATGAAAACTAGCTTTCGGTTAACAGAGATGTAGATCATCTGCCTAATTAATTTCTTTGCGCAACAGGTCACATTCTACGCTCATTTCAGCGAGATGAGTGAAATAAATGTTTTTTAAGCTGCCATCGCCATATCACTCTAAAAAATGCTGCGTTGAAAACAACCCAAACTGGGTTGTTTTCAACCCAGCCGCTGAGTAAAATGGGGTCCAACACAGCATTGGGTTATCTTAACCAAGCAAATTGGGTTACTAAATTTAACCAATATGTTGGGTTATGTTGACACAACTGTTTAGTTAAAGTTACGTAATGTTTGGGTTATGTAACCAAGTCCCCAAACACTACTGGTTGATTTTTAAAATACTCTGCTGTTACAAACTTGTAATAACTCAAAGTTTGTATTTACTTGAGTCACACCTTCTGTTAACAGCTTTAGGCATGGTATAAACAGTCTATCAAATGGCCATCAAAAGCCATGCTATGAAATAGTCGGCACAATTATTCATTTGATAGTTTTATTTATTTTTGGATAGCCTAGTATAAAATGCATGCGACACTTCCATGAAGGCAGGCAGATTCCAAAGTCCGTTTTGGGGGTCAGCCCTGTCAATCATAGAAAAAAAGAGTGCATTTTAATCACTGTTAGCCTACAGCACTTTATATCAAGACTTGCATGAACCATTACCAGTGAATTATATTGACAGACATAAAAATCCACCAGGAGACAAATTATGACCACCTAATATTATGGAGTTGTTTTAAACATAATACCGAGTTGTTTTAAACATAATAGCCTACAAAACGTGCGTTTATGTCAGATCTTGATAACACTAACATTACCATTAGCCTAACATTAGGCTGACAAACATAAGTTCAGCAGTGCTACGTTAGCTAGCTAATGTTAACACATTATTCAGTTAGTGAATCCAAGTTAATGTTACCACCAAGAACTACCCAGTAGGTTACATGGCTATAATATGAGGCTACCCTGAATGATTTAATAAGATGTTGTTTGGCATGATTATTATCGTAAGTTACGTGTTGTGAAGAGACTACTTCGACTGTGTTAGCTAGTTGACAAACGTTAGCCACGAAGCATATTTAATTAGCATAAAGTTTCCAAGTCTGCTAACGTTACCTACCAGCTGCTGGTATGCTAATTGTAGTTCGTTGTAAAAGTTCGTTTTGTTTCTGTTCAGCAGTTCCTACCCAGTGAATACAGAACTATGTTTTTATGAGTCTGTACTTTAGAAGATTTAACATTAACAGTAGCTAATATTAGCTGGAATGACACCTGCTTGAAGCTGAAGGAAATGGAAGGCAGAATATTCCTTGATATCACGAGGGGTATGTCTCTGGGTGGACTTTTAAAATCCGTCTGGATAAAAATAAATAAATAAATAAAAGCAGATACATACCTTCCGAAATCACCTGATTTCCATTGCATTTTGACAGCTGCTGGACTTGACGGTTGAAAGAATATGCCTGCCTGCCTGCCTGACGATTTTTTTTCTCAACTTTCAAATAACTATGCAGCTGTGTTGAAGTCACCCTGGTGCTGGGTAGTGTACGTCACGTCGTTTTTAGTCAAAGCTCGTTAGCGTGGAAGTGAGAAGGGCATATTATTTTGCCGATACAAAACGGGGAAAGTTTTCGTTTTAGGGGAAAGTCCGTAGGAGTCGATTGCCAAGTGTGCTCTGGAAATTCACAATTTCGTCGCCGTTTAAAAAAAAAAAAAAAAAAAACATAGTCCAGTATTTCTTTTGAAATTGAAATGAAGTTGTATGGACTGGACTATGTTTTTTTTTTTTAAACGGCGACGAAATTGTGAATTTCCAGAGCACACTTGGCAATCGACTCCTACGGACTTTCCCCTCAAGTTGGCAGCAAAGATGGCAACATTTCCGGAAAGGTACTGGCTTGATGAAATTCATTCTGGACTCTATCCGACCACATAAAGACCTCGGGATGCTTCGCTTTGGCTTTGCTTTAGGGGCCCTCTACTCACTACCACGTAAGTGCAATGTTGTTTGGAACTGTAGAAGAGGTATAAAAATAGCGTTTTGTAGCGGCGAAATAATATGCCCTTCTCACTTCCACGCTAACGAGCTTTGACTAAAAACGGTAACATCGAACTTTCTCAAAACACATCCGAATGACATGATTTGGATGTCAACTCGACGTATGTACTCCCAATCATCCGTAAATCGATCTAAAGTGCATTTTACTCCGGATAATTCCTTTAACGACCGGATTGTCCCCTCTAAAATTCTTGCTCTTGCTTTCATTTCAAAACTAAATATCAATAGTTTCTCAATCAGTAAGATCATTTCAACAGTTATTTCTGTCTGATTGGCTGATTCTCTCTCTCTCTCAGGTGAAGAAGGCCTTTTTCGCTCTGGTCGCCAATGGCGTGAGAGCTGCTCCACTTTGGGACAGCAAGTTACAGAGCTTTGTAGGTGAGCAAACATTCCAGAACTTCACACAAGCCAGGATGAGGGAAACCAGACCTCTCTCTCTCTCTCTCTCTCTCTCTCTCATTCACTCACTCACTGACTCACATACACGAGTCACTGTTCGACAAGACAACCAAAAGTGAAAAGCTAGGAGTCGTAATTCAACTGCAGAAAAGTTGTCAGGGTGCTGCCATCTTGTAAAGTAGTAAACTCCGAGAAGCTGAGCGAGCGGTTTGGTGCACTCTTTCTCTCCTGGCGAGATGGAGAAGTTTTAGGAACCTTCTAGAGAAAATGGGAGCTGCAGTTCACCCTTAGACAGGAAGCCGAGATGAGTTCTTACCCTTAACCTTTAAAGTCCTTGGAGCGGCGCAGCTATGAGGCAGACTCGGGTTTCAGTCGCTGAATAATGTCAAGGGAAGCATTTCTGTGCAGCTCAAGTTCACTGTCCACTCACCCCAGCCAACCTCAGTGTCCTCGGCAGCAAGAGATCTAAGAAGCAATCATCAGCAAGCATCCACTCTCTCACAGAAGGGCCTGCATGCTTTTGAAGATGAATGACTAAATCTATGTAGGGACAAGAGAAGTTAGATTGCCAGGCCTTCTTCAACCATGTAAGGTTCTGCACTGAGGGGCCCTCAAACTGGTTAGGGAGAGTTTTTGCCTACATTTCTGACATTTAGTAAATTCACAGTAGCCTACTGCACTTATTAAGTGGGCTAGTATTTCTAGAATTTTCTATAGTATTAGGTCCTTGAATACTTGTGTTCAAAAATATCTTACCACCTGCAAAGAGAATGATGTTTGATGTTGACATTGATTTTTGATCAATAGTAAACTTAGTAGTATTATGAACATGCAGATGGTGACCATAATGTAGAAATTACAGAACTCCTGTGCCATAATATCTAGGTCCTGTGAGACGGAAGAACTACTGGACATTCATAGTGCATCTAAAGCTCACAGGATGCATCCCTTGTAGATTCAGCTTGTGGCATAACTCAATAGGCTAGTTGTGTGGCACACAATGAGAAACTGAGATGGCACAGGCTATGGTGAAGCTGTTCCTGTTTTGGTCAGTCTGTTACTGTTATACCAAGCCAGCCTTGGAAGTTGGCTACCAATGTTAGCTGTTAATAAAAGTGGTCAATAATGGCATACTGTTGTCCCCTCCCCCCTCCACTCACTTGTCAAGCGTTGGAAGCCGTTGAGAGCCAAGTTTCTCCTCTCATCTCTCTCTCACCATCAGAATGCTCCAGTACCATGTTTAGCAGGTGTTAGTAAACATAGCCGCTAACTATCCTGTTTGGGCCTTGTCTGGAGGTAGAAGTATGCCTCGGCAGCACCGGCAAAAAAAAGTGTGAACCTAGACACACACACCGAGAGGATATGTGTGCCATTGGATAGCAGGTAACAAGATGACAGAATGGGCTTGCCATGCACGACCCTTGTGTGGCCAAACTGTGTGTGCTGTGGGCAGTTGCACTTACATTCTCTCTAGTGGGTGTGGATGTGGGCCCAGTTTGGAAAATGACCAACATTCCTAATAGCTTGCTTGCTTACATGTCACTATACAACTGTGTTGCATATGTCAGGTAGGCTATGTTGTATGTATGTGTAGCTCTTCTTCATTTATCTATCTTAACCATCTTGTTTGTCACCTACCCCAGAGTTAGATAAAAGGATACATACCCTTTTCTTCTCTGTGCCTGCAATAACCCATTCTGACAGTTAACCCTAATTTAGCCTAATTCACTGTAAGTGGGTTACACCAGTTAGCCTATGGCTAAAAGGGAGCTATAGGCTAACTGGTGTAGCCAAATCTAGTGAATTATGCTAAGCTAGGCTAGGCTAGGCTAGCTGTCGTGTTGCTTTAAGAGAGGGTGTTTGCTACACACACTGGTCTGGTCCGGTGAGCGCTAAGTTTAGGTCCACATCTGGGCTGGTGGAGATGGCAAGACCCCTGTGTTAATCCATCAGCACCCTTATCCCTGGATTAAATATATCCCTCTCTTTCTCTCTCTCTCCCTCTCTCTCTATTCTCTCACTCTCCTAGTCTGTAGCCTAAGGGACGGCCGTCCCTCACTGTATCTGTTGATGTGCCAGAGTAGGCCTACCATTCAACATTTCTCTTGTGGTATCTCACACACTTTTTTCTCTTTTTCTCTTGTCTTCTTTCTTTCTCTCTCTCTGGAGGAGGAAGGGGGTGGGGGGAATTGTTAACCTATAGTGGGCATGTTTAAAGCTTTAGTGGATTCATCGGTCAGAGAGTATCTCAAGGAAGGGGGCATTGGGTAGTGTTTTCATGTGTATGTGATCCATGTAATGGTTCAACAAAGGGGTTTTAAAAGTCAAAAGTCTCTCTCTCTTGTTCTCTCGCCTCTTAGTCTATCCATCTGACTGTCTCCCACTCCCCTCTTTCTGCTTGTGTGTGTGTGTGTGTGTATATTTTGCAGGTATGCTGACCATCACGGACTTCATAAACATTCTCCACCGTTACTACAAGTCTCCCATGGTGAGTGGTGCTACAAGGGGCTCCAGGCCTGACAGGATACACTTCCCCTAAGGAGGTGTTAAAAGCACTAATCAATATAAGTATATATATTTAAGTATATATATATATATAGTGTATTTATACTCTTTTGATCCCTGCATTTATCCCAATCTGTGAATTAGTGAAACGCACTCGGACTCGCACTCGCGTCCCAGCGCGTGTGTGTGTGTGTGTGTGTGTGTGTATGTGTGTGTAGCTGTGGCAGGGTAGCCCCAGTGTGTGTGTGTGTGTGTGTGTGTGTGTGTGTGTGTGTAGCCTTAGCCGGGTAGTCCCAGTGTGTGAACAGTATGTAGCCTTAGCCGGGTAGTCCCAGTGTGCGTGAGATGAAAGGTTAGCACACCCTCCAGATGGCAGGCTGGCATCTGAGGCATTGCAGGCAGTGGAAGCTGACCGTTCAGGATGTTGTCCTCGAAAGGCTGAGGCATTGCAGGCAGCAGAAGTTTAAAATGGCTTGGCGAGCTAAGGCTGTGGACACTCTAGACCAGATAATGCACTCAAGGCTCCGGTTGGCACCAGAGCCCAGACATGCAGTCGTGCCGTACCATGGAAAATGGCCTTGTTAAATTCACTGGCTTTTGTGTAAAGCTATCGTTTCTCTACTTTCACATTTAATAGCTTTAACTTTAACATAGCTTTAACTGAAGATAAAGGTTTGACTAATTCTCTTATCTCACAACTTAATGCTTAAAGCAAAAAGTGGCTTCCATATCTTCTCTTCACACAATTAGGGGCTTTCAACTGGAGAGACAGGTGGGGTCATCCCAAGTCAGAAGAGACTGGTCATCTTGGGGCTTATGGTTACTTATGGTTTATGGTCACCATATATCTGCCTGTCTGTCTGTCTGTCTAACAGGTACAGATCTATGAACTGGAGGAACACAAGATTGAGACATGGAGAGGTAGTGAACCTCTCTCTCTTTTTTTTTTTTAGCATACTCTTTTGTCCAAAACAACTTGCATTCTATTTGAACCAAAGACCAAACAAAACACACCACAGGGGTAGCTCACTCCTCCCTTCAGTGCACCCCATGGAACTCCACCCACGTTGCCCACACTTTGTTTCCCATTCACCCAGGGCTGTGTAAGAAGACCGGGTTTTCTTCTAACAGTGTACTCAGAGAATGGAGGGCTTGTGGATTGTGAGGAGATATTAGCTGAATGATACAAAAAGTGTTAGAAATCATTTAGCATCGCTTACCCTACCTTTAATAATGTTTTCACACGATAAAGATGTTAGATATTCATGATAAAGATGTTAGATTATTCAATACTATTTATTAATTCAGTGTTCAATTAGCCAAGTAAAGACAACAGTCAGAGTTTATTGCTATACAGTATATATTGCACACTTGCAGAGGAAAGAAACCACTCCTCCATGTCTCTGTTTCTGTCTTGTTTTCTGAAGAGGTGTTTCTGCAGTGCTCCAATTCCCTCATCAGCATCACACCTGAGGCCAGGTAAGTCTGCCTGTAACATACACCACCACCAGAACGACATCCAAACTAGGAGTCTTATCATTACACAGAGCGTGTGTGTGCTGTGTTCAGTGTTAAAGTGATCAGACAGTCCACACTATTCCCACCTCCTCGAGAGTAATTATCTCACATTTAAACAGAGAATGTGTGGTAGACCTGACTATCCAACCGACTTTCACCTCATTCAGTGTTGTACTAAACTTTAATCATTGATTTTCTAAATCTGATGTTTATTCAATACTATGTAATTTTATTGATATTGTGCCATGGCAATAGTCTTAGAGTGCTTTGCACTTTGCTTATGGAGGTCGAAAGAGAGAGATAGAAAGGAGCTTAGTGCCCAAAAGAAGGGGGTGGGTATTGTTCAGACAGACAGCATGTGCTGTTATTGACATGCACTGTTTTAAGACTAGCGGTCTGGTCTGTTTTGCCTGCCTCAGCCTGTTGTAAGAGTGACTGTCCGGTCTGTTTTGCCCCCCTCAGCCTGTTCGAAGCCATCTACTCTCTGCTGAAAAATAAGATCCACCGACTGCCCGTCATCGACCCCGAGTCAGGAAACGTCCTGCACATCCTCACGCACAAACGCATCCTCAAGTTCTTGCACATTTTCGTAAGAGCTGTCTCCCTCTCTACAAATTTGTTCTAGTTTTTACATTTCCACAGTTGCATGTACTTTCTGCTTGTTTTAATGCTTCAAATGTAAGGCACTATAATGTGTATGTCTGATAGTTGTTGTCAGGTTTTCTATGTATATTGTATCTGCCCCTATCCAATAAAACATAAATTATTTTTTTATTTATTTATTTATCTATCATTACCATTAACTTTATTCTCTAATAGTGTAGACTTCTGGAGCCATTTCCTAACATGTTAGCAGAGAGGGTTAAAGCGGAGCTAGTAATCAAGGATCTTTGATGTTAGCCTTCCAAAGAAGTGGTGGAATGTTCTAGCAGTGACCGTCTTCTCTTGCAGGGTTCCATGATCCCAAAGCCACAGTACCTGCAGAAGCGCATCGAGGAGGTAGAGATAGGAACCTTCACACAGATCGCCACCATCCAGGAGACGGCCACCGTGCACGACGCACTGTCCATCTTCGTCGAGCGGCGCGTATCTGCTTTGCCTGTCGTCAATGAGCAAGGTGTGTGTGTGTGTGTGTGTGTGTGTGTGTGGTCTTACCCAGTGTACCTGCTAGAGGGAGGGGTGGGTATTAATAACACTTGATCCTTGTAAACCAGTTTGTAATGGGTAAAATTAGGTTGGGTTGTAATAGGTAAAATTAGGTGCACTGTACAAAATCCCCCAACAAAATCCCCAAGATCCCAACATGTTAACACATTTGCACATATTGTGTCTTCTTCGTAGGGAAGGTGGTTGCTCTGTACTCCAGATTTGATGTGATTGTAAGTACAAAGATTTATTTAACTATATTGTGGAACTGTAAACTAAACTGAACTTAAATAGACTTTGACTAAACAGCAGCTTTCCTGATTTATTCTGACTATTATATTATACGTCAGAATAAAAATTATTCCTCAAGCAATAAATACTTTCGCTCTGTCAGTGTCACTAACATTGCTTTGTGCACTCACCTATCTTATCCTCTTCAGTAAAACCTGCCGCCCCTCCTCCCAAAAATGGTAACAACAAAACAAAACAAAACAAACAAACAAACGGAGAAGGCCCCATTGAACATGACCCCACCACACAATAAGCACATTTAGGAAACTCAGCCGTCTAGATCCAGACTTGTTAGGATACGGCCTCAAACATGGTCTTGAAATCAGAATGTGGAGAGACTAAAAATATGGTGTCACCTTAAAGGAAAAGTGGGCCACATGTTGACTAATTTTAAAATCTCTTATGCAAGAGTGTCTGGTTTGGTTATTAAATCCGTAACCCGAGGCAGATAGAAGGGTCACCCTGGATCGCGTCGCATGTAGAGGCTTGACACCAACACCGACTTAGACCTGTCAGCATTTCACATAGGTGGGGTGGGCTGGGGGGTGTCATGGAAGCCCATCCCTGCATCCTTTGACCCAGGTCACATCTGGCCTGGATCATTTCCAGAGAGCTGTCTAGCACCAGGGTATTGCTGCATCACCTTCCTGAAAATATCAAGAACTGTTTTTACCACCTCACACCATACTTTGTTCTTTTTATCGACTTGCTGCCTGTGACATACCTCTTTCAAAACTTGATTTGGGCAGTAGAGGTCGACCTGTGTATGTGTGTATAGGGTTCACTCTAAAATGTCCTCGTGAAGTGAGTGAGTGTATGTTTTTTTTTTTCTTCCCTTGTCTGCAGAATCTAGCGGCTCAGAAGACCTACAACAACTTGAACATGACGATGCGAGACGCCATCACTAGCCGTTCATGCTGCATGGAGGGCGTGCTCAAGTGCTACCCCTACGAGACGCTGGAGACCATCATCGACCGCATCGCCAAGGCTGAGGTGAGAACGCTGAGAACGGGTTCTTTTGGTCAAAATGCCCTGAAAGGTTCAGCATCTGCATCGTGAACCAGAGCAGAGCTGGTTGCCTGTCAGTGTCAAAGAGACAGCCACAAACAGAGCTTCCGAGTTTTATTTATTTATTTATTTTACTATGAATTATTTCTCCACATTGTTTGCAATGTATTGGTAAAATAATTAATTACTTAGCAAATATCAGTTACATTTAGTTTACACAAGTTTTCACCTCTCTCATCTATCACTTTCTTCCTCTTTCCTCCACTTCCCTTTATCTTCTCTTCCCCCTCTCCCTCCCCTACCTGTCTTTGTTTCCATCCTCCTCCTCTCTCCCTCTCTCTCTTCCCCCTCTCCCTCCCCTACCTGTCTTTGTCTGCCATCCTCCTCCTCTCTCCCTCTCTCTCTTCCCCCTCTCCCTCCCCTACCTGTCTTTGTCTGCCATCCTCCTCCTCTCTCCCTCTCTCTCTTCCCCCTCTCCCTCCCCTACCTGTCTTTGTCTGCCATCCTCCTCCTCTCTCCCTCTCTCTCTTCCCCCTCTCCCTCCCCTACCTGTCTTTGTCTGCCATCCTCCTCCTCTCTCCCTCTCTCTCTTCCCCCTCTCCCTCCCCTACCTGTCTTTGTCTGCCATCCTCCTCCTCTCTCCCTCTCTCTCTTCCCCCTCTCCCTCCCCTACCTGTCTTTGTCTGCCATCCTCCTCCTCTCTCCCTCTCTCTCTTCCCCCTCTCCCTCCCCTACCTGTCTTTGTCTGCCATCCTCCTCCTCTCTCCCTCTCTCTCTTCCCCCTCTCCCTCCCCTACCTGTCTTTGTCTGCCATCCTCCTCCTCTCTCCCTCTCTCTCTTCCCCCTCTCCCTCCCCTACCTGTCTTTGTTTGCCATCCTCCTCCTCTCTCCCTCTCTCTCTTCCCCCTCTCCCTCCCCTACCTGTCTTTGTTTGCCATCCTCCTCCTCTCTCCCTCTCTCTTCCCCCTCCCCTACCTGTCTTTGTCTGCCATCCTCCTCCTCTCTCCCTCTCTCTCTTCCCCCTCTCCCTCCCCTACCTGTCTTTGTCTGCCATCCTCCTCCTCTCTCCCTCTCTCTCTTCCCCCTGCCCCAGGTGCATCGGCTGGTGCTGGTGGACCGGGAGGACATAGTGAGGGGCATCGTCTCTCTGTCGGACCTGCTGCAGGCGCTGGTCCTGACCCCGGCAGGTATTGATGCTCTGTTCTGTTAGCCCCTCCTCCCTGGGGGCTCCCTCACCCTCCCCACCTCCACCTCCTGAACCACCACCACCACCGCCTCCTCCTCCTCTTATTCCTCCTCCTCATCTTCACTGACCCTCCCCACACCCAGGTAGGCCCCTAAAAAAACGGAGCCGTGCCGTGCCATGCCATGTCGTGCCATGCCATGTCATGCCATGCCTCGTCCCCAGTCAACTTTGACCCTTGACCTGTTGACCCCTGTCATCAGAGAGACTGCTTGGCCCTCTCTGCTGCTGCTGTGTTCTCCCTCCTCGTCTGCTGCCCCCTAGTGGTCAACCGTCCAGCTGCCATCTCGTGCTTTCAGGCTCCCCCCCCCCCCCCCCCTGTCCCCCACACATACACATGGCTGATGGAGGTCTTCAGCAGCCATGGTGTCTTGGAAGCCATCTTGCTTGAGAATGCAGGTTCAGTTCCTCAAGCATGGTTCGTGCCAAGCTGTGTGGTAGAGGTTAGACTAATGGGTTGCCTAGGTAACAGTTACCTGTGAGACGGATCAGGTCCCGATCCAGCCCAGGTGTGTCCCTGTCCTACTTGTGTGCCTAAAGTATAACAGTAAAAGTAATAATAATAATTAAAATCACCTTTTGTGACACCTAAGGTCGCTTCACATGTACAATAAACTTTACGAAATAAAGTAACAATAATAATTTAAGGGTTAAACAAATCTTGGCTTCCTAGAGTATGCAATCTTCATATAAATGCTGAATTTTATAAAAATTTCCTATAAGATACAAAATGCCATTGTTTTCACACGAAAAGACAAATCCATTTAATATTTTCTGTCATTTTTATACAGATATTTGTTTATAATGTAGCCTACATACAAGTCTCACAATGTGAACAAAGATGCTCATGCTTTTTGCGGCGCTGAAATGCTGAAAGCAATGTTTTTATTTTACAAGATAAATAAATGTGACCCCTGTGATCAATGCATCTTTATCTTTATCAAGCTTTAAGCTTCTGCAGTCGAGGTCACAGCCACTTACTAACAGCTCTGGGACCGGATGCATGTTGTGTGCACCTGCGTAAGTGCTCCAATAGGCTCTGCGTGACAAACAAACACCTAAATATGAGTGCTTCAGTTGCACCAAAATGTAAGAAATGCAATGTATGCTTTTAATAACTGTAATTCCAAATAAAATTAGTTAATTAACCGATTTGTTAATTAATTCATTTGTTTGTTTATGTCTTGATGTCTGTGCGTCCCCCCCTAGCGGCTCCTCTGCTGCTGTGTGGTGCTCTGTTTGGCTTCAAGTCGATATAACAGTGATTTGAGCTTCTACCTTTTTCCTAAAAATGCCGGCCTTCATGCACAATGGCTGCACAAAATAAGGATTTTCTGGGACTGAGCACACGTTTTGGTGCAACTGAAGTACTCATCTTCAGGTGTTTGTTAACAGTGATGACAGCAAACAGGAAACAGCAGGTCTGCTAACTTCTAGACAAAAATGGAAGTTAGTCACTAGCAGTGTACTCTAGATTCTCTATATTGTCCAGTACGGTTCTGAGTAAACAGCCACCTGTGAACTAAGTCAGTTGTGTGCTGCTTTGCCTGAGGTAGAACACAGAACAGCAAACTTCCTGTTCTTGTTCTTTACGCTTGTCTAGTACCATGTAGAAAATTGATGAGATCAGCAACATGACACAAATGCATAGTTGTGTGATCAAATGAAATTGCAGATTTTAAAAAAAATAAACACAGCATAATCTATGCCCTTTTTGTTTGCCTTCCCCCCTCAGAGATTACAGAGAGAGCAAGCGGTGAGGCCTAAAAGGGCGTCCTGGCTACTGGATGAAGATGGTGTACACGTCTCCAAGCTCAGCTGGCTTCTCAAAAAGCCTATTCTAATGCTTGATGATAGGACGAGCTGGAAATGTGCATACTTTGATTCCAGAGAAATTTGTATTCGTGTTATGGTGTTAGTTTTTTATGATTCTATTTATTTTGTATGAGAATTCAAGTGAAAGGCATCAAGGATTGTGATTATGTTGGAAGATTTCAAGGAGAATTATATTGTTGTTGTTGTCGTTTTGGTATTTGTATTCACGCTTTAAATGTATTCATTTTTGCTGTTGCAAGCATCCCTGTGTGCAGACTGCAGATATACTTGTTAGCCTAGTTTAACAATGTAGATACAGCTGCAATCAAACAAAAATGTTCAGAAAGCCCTTTACCATAATGACATTACTGTAAGATTATGGTGATAACCGTGAAATACTGTATTTTTGCACACGGACAAAGTACATGCTAAGGCCTACTCTGGCAAGCACACAGGTCAGTGATGCCAAATTGTTTTGATAAGGCCTTAACTGTTGCAGAGGGGTAGGCTACGAGATGAGATAACAGTAGGCCTATGTTGAGCCTAAAGCCTGTGGTCTTTTTTTCTAAAGCCTTTTTTTACATTTACATTTTAAAGCTATCAATAGAACATTTTTGCACAAACAACTTTTTAAAAAACTAAACGATAGAGTAAAATTTCGCCAGGATCGTTCGCCTCTGTAGTTTGAGCACACCTCTACACATGCCACTGGTCTCCCTTCTAGTATAGCCCCCTGGAGTCTTATAATTAGACTATTGTGTTCATGTGACTGTATGGTGAAACATTGGTTGGTTGGCTCACATGCGTGCATGCAGGATTCCCCCCTCTGGCCGTTTTAAGTAGTATAATAGCAATGGCAAGGGACGTGCCTAGTTCATATAAAGGTGGTACCGCAACAATGTTTTGTATGCAAATAAACAGGCTCAAAAGAATCAGCTTTGGCTCTTTTAACATTGTACAAAATCTTAATTTGAGAGGCTGAGTTATAATATATGCCAAGGTTATTGCATAGATTAGTCTAGGCCAATGGACATCGTCGATCTTGACATAAGAGTAGCAAACAGCCGCCATACAGGGAAAACGCAACAACTGTTTAATGTAGGCTTTATCAGTGACGATGTTGTCTGCTAATGTGGAAACATGAATTTATTTGAATGGTTCATCAACTATTTTTCGAAGAATCTTTCGCAAACATGGCGATTTCCATGCGTGTTCTGTTGTGGCTAAACTTATGTCATGACTCCAATCCTTCTACACGTAGAGCTCTAGAAGCCATTTGAAATTGTTTGAAAACAATTATGGTTTTACTAAAACTGAATTTCAAACCAGCGACACATTTTAAAATGTTCCTACAGATCTTGATCGCAGTGAAGACCCCATCCTTAAAACAACACTCTCCATTTTCTCTTGAAAGTCCATGCTCAACCAAAGGCTTTATTTGAATCAGATTTTTCTAATTTATTATTTACATGCAAGTACTAAAATGACGTTGACAACAGTGTCTTGGCCGGGAGCAACATCCCTTCTGTGGCCTACTTGTACAATGCCAAATTCTAATGATACAAAATGACATTAGAACAACTATTTATCATACAAAAATCAATTTTACACTTTACTTGAAAAGTGTACAAACTCAAATTCCAAAGAGCTTAATACCAATGTCAGTGAATAATGTGCTTAGAGCCAATCAGTCCCTGGATTACAACATGATATGACAATCATATCTCATACGTTTTTTTTTTTTTGCAATAAAAAGGGCATCATTTACAGCAAACTGTTTGTGGGCAATGAACAAACAGGATAAGTTTTCAAAAAAAAAATTGATAGCATTTATTGTGAAGTTAAAAGCAGATCCAGAAGTTTGATAGGGAGGAAAGGACGTGTGAAAGGGCTGTGATAAGAGTGGGGAGCTAATGTTTAGGCCATGTCCTCTTCTCCTTCCTCAAACTCACCCTCGCCCTCCTCGGCGGTGGCGTCCTGGTACTGCTGGTACTCGGACACCAGGTCGTTCATGTTGCTCTCGGCCTCTGTGAATTCCATCTCATCCATGCCCTCGCCTGTGTACCAGTGCAGGAAGGCCTTCCGCCGGAACATGGCGGTGAACTGTTCAGAGATGCGCTTGAACAGCTCCTGGATGGCGGTGCTGTTGCCGATGAAGGTGGCGGCCATCTTGAGCCCTCTGGGTGGGATGTCGCAGACGGCGGTCTTCACGTTGTTGGGGATCCATTCCACGAAGTAGCTGCTGTTCTTGTTTTGGACATTGAGCATCTGCTCGTCCACCTCCTTCATGGACATGCGTCCGCGGAAGATTGCGGCCACCGTGAGGTAGCGCCCATGGCGCGGGTCACAGGCGGCCATCATATTCTTGGCGTCGAACATCTGCTGGGTGAGCTCGGGCACAGTGAGGGCTCTGTACTGCTGGCTGCCTCTGCTGGTGAGGGGGGCGAAGCCCGGCATGAAGAAGTGCAGGCGTGGGAAGGGCACCATGTTAACGGCCAGTTTGCGGAGGTCGGCATTCAGCTGGCCGGGGAAGCGCAGGCAGGTGGTGACGCCGCTCATCGTCGCCGAGACCAGGTGGTTGAGGTCGCCATAGGTCGGCGTGGTCAGCTTGAGCGTGCGGAAGCAGATGTCATAGAGGGCCTCGTTGTCGATGCAGTAGGTCTCGTCGGTGTTCTCCACCAGCTGATGGACGGAGAGCGTGGCGTTGTAGGGCTCCACCACTGTGTCGGACACCTTGGGTGAGGGCACCACACTGAAGGTGTTCATGATGCGGTCGGGGTACTCCTCACGGATCTTGCTGATGAGCAGGGTGCCCATGCCAGATCCAGTGCCACCGCCCAGGGAGTGGGTGAGCTGGAAACCCTGGAGACAGTCGCAGCTCTCTGCCTCTTTCCTCACCACATCCAGCACGGAGTCCACCAGCTCTGCACCCTCCGTGTAGTGGCCCTTTGCCCAGTTATTACCAGCACCACTCTGTCCTATTTACAACAAGATGAGAGGGAAAACAGAAATGTTAATTTCAAGGTATACAAAGTTAATCCATTAAAAGTGTACTGTATTTATTTGTATTATTTCACAAACTTGTATTACGTTTTGATTTACACAGGGTTCCCACTCTAAGTCATATGTAAAATTCCATGACTTTTTCCTAACAGAAAAATGAATTTCCATGACCTACTATTAACGTTTTTCATGTGACGTATTCTAGGTTCTATAGCTTTGTTTACATCCACCTGGTAGGCAAGGGACAAGTTGAACCCATTGAACATCGTTGTCTGCAGCTGCCTCTCAGTAGGCTACATCTCTGTGTCAGCAATGTCAACATTTCAGGCATCAATTAAGGTGATGAAACGTTATCCCATTGTTCAATATTTGATAGCCTGTCACAGGAACGTTATTTCGCTAAAATCGCCCCGATTTGGTGCATTGATCTGTATCGATAACGTTATGGGAGATCCTGCATGTAGTAGCCTAACTTTTTTTCTCTGTTCAAAACTCGGTTTACACGAATACAATAAATTTTCTTAGAATCTGTGAAATTTGGCCAGAAAGGAACGTCTTCCCTCTGAAAGTTGACACAAAATCAAACAATATTTGATCATTCAACTTCAACTGAACAGCGACAGGTTTTGGTAGGCATGTAGACTCAGCAAACGTTAAACGGTAGCCTACAGTTATAGCCAGCGTCAGTCAGCATCATGTAACATTAATAGTGTTAAAGTCATGAATCCTGTAACATATTATAACATAACAGCGATGGCTTATTCAAAGACGATCTGCAATATATATATAACCACCCAGAAAAACCCAGAATGTGAGTGATAAAGTTAATTAATTGTATGAGACTTTTTATTAGTTATCCATTGCTATATTAGGCTGTTATGCTAGCTCAGCCTTTAAATATGCTGTTATTTTGGTCATGTGGACTTAATTAAACGGGTAAAGATAGCAGTAGCCTGGGTTCAACAGTGGTGTTTGAGGTTGCTGTGTTAAGTTGTTGTGTGTGATCGCTAAACAATTCATAGGATCAAATCAGTTTATTTTTACATACGGGAGTTAGCCTAACCTGTAGGCTATAGCACATAAGCCTATTCTGTTTTCATTTATTAGCATTTGTTGTGATTATATAATCAAATGACACTCATGATAACTTGAAATAGAAGGACAGGAGATAGATTGATGTCCACAAGCACAAATTTCACGAGACAAAACTGTTCCGGTAAAAATATTCTTGCCATGTTTAAAATGCTGCACTTTTCCCCTTCATAGCCTATCTCTTGCAATTCATTTTTGGATGACTGTAGATAGTTGTATTTTAGCCTAAGTCTTCGTAGACAGTAGCCTAGGCTACACCATTAGGCCATCTTGAGAATAAAAGACTTCACAGCTTCTAACGATCATCCTCCACAACCATGAGGATAGGTAGGCTAAACGGTCGTTCGTTGCCTTTTTGCTTCTTATTGTAAAACCAACTGTTAGGGCCTACACAAGTGGTCGGCATCCCGGTCAATATTTGATATTAAAATTTCAACTCGACTGTTGTAGGCTTGCCTACCACTCTGCAGTGCCTTGCCTACCACTCTAGTTGTAAACAAACGGTACCGTAACATTAGAACGGAGGTGCAAAACCTTAATAGAGTGGTGAAGTCCCGCCCCTTCTACTTCCGGTCCATGGGACCTATCTTTCAAAAAATTATGAACGGGAGTTAATGGAGAGATAACAATTATTTTTTGGTCCAGTTTGAATTGTGCCACAAATTTCACATATGATGTGTGTGAATTTAAAAGATAATTTTTCACGTCAAGAAAGTACTGTTGTTTGATAGACTTCAAAAGTTATATTGGTTTTGTGCGAATCCACTCAGTGGACTACATCTCTCGTCTCGAACGATGTACGTCACCAACGTAATGAAACGATAAGTGCTGTTATGCTAGTTAACGGTTGCATCTTGCTGCCTGCTATGTCACTTAACAGTATGTAATGTACAGTCTATGGACGAATACAACTTACCTGATGTGTTCAATCCTCTGACTCATGGTATTTTCTTCGGCAAGGAAAGCCCAATTAAGACCTGTTGCTGGTATGCTTGTACAATCTAGTGTGACTGTGAATGAGCTAACGTCACTAGCGCGACTGATGGGTTTGTAGTCGTTGGAATTACGATCTTTCACAATGTTGTAATTCAATAGTTACGAAACAAACTGCAAATGTCTTTACATGAAAAATTGTCTTTAAAATTGACAAACATCATATGGGTAATTCAAGGCACAAGTCAACCGGGACCAGAAGATAATTTATTTTTCGCCATAGACTGCCGTTCACATTTTTTTGAAAGATCAGCATCATAGTTGGCCCCACAAGGCTTCCGTTTTAACATTCCATATGTTATCTTGATGCAGAGGAAGTTGATTGGGAACCAAATAGAACGTTCAAGCATTGTTTTTGTTTTTATTGTTGAAAGGGTCTATACAATAAATGTAAAGGTCCAGTATGTAGGAAATAATGGAAAATAAACTGTAACCATTCCAAAAATGATCACCATATGTTGTCAGAGAGTAAGGAAACACGATGAATTGAAGTAATGGCTTATTTGACAACATTACTCTAACCCGTAAAACCCATGAAAAAAATGAGTTAAGGGGCGGAATCTCTTGGAATTTTCGTTTATGTTTTGAACGATTAATTATAGAATAGCGTATTAATAATGGGCTAGCGCGTCCTCCTATTTGGGTTGCCTAATTAGCAAAGGCCAACTGTCAACAGCTGTCAGTTGTAGTCATGAACGCCTACGAGAGGCAGGCAAATTTCCAAAATTAAAACAAGAAACAAATTAAGTGGACATCGGAGGAGCTTCCTGAGATGGTGACGTCTTCGTCAAACGAAGAATATCAAGTCTGACGCAGAGCTGGCCATATTTCTCCACAACAGGTAGCCTAGGCTAAACTTCATCTGCATCGCTAACTTCAGCTAAATGTGTTACGTTGGTTAGAGAGGTATTTTTTGTTTTCACTGCTTCCGTAATGTGTAGCTGGGTCATGGTTGGAGAAACGTTAAAGCAGCTGCAGGTCAACTAACGTTAGCTAAGTCTTCATTACATCTGGCAACCCAGAAGAGGCTCGCATCTGGTAGTCTTGAGAACGTTCACCAGTGTTTTGATTTTGGCCTACAGAACGTTCGGTAACAATCCTACAAATCGCACCTTTAAGCAATAAGCCCTGAGAGGCAAGCAAGCAGTAAGCTAATAAGCTATACACCAATTATGCATGCACATATATTGTATTAATGCATTTTGGCAAGTAAAATGTAAACTGCTACAACAAAATTCCCTGCTATTCCATGACATTGACCCAAAAATGATAAAATGCCCTGACTTTCCATGTCTGGAATAGACTTTCTGAAATTCCATGATATGCCAGAAATTCAATGACCCGTAGGAACCCTTTACACCAACATGCATACAAATGTGGATGTTTTACATATTTGTGTTAATCTGCGTCTCATGTAGTGTCTCAGATTCATACCAAATACAAAGTTGTCTGGGCGAAATATTTGTCCAAATGGCCCTGAGCGCACAGAGTCCATGGTGCCTGGCTCAAGGTCCACCAAGATTGCACGAGGAACATACTTTCCACCTGAAGGACAGGAGATGCAGTAATAAGGGTAAACGCAATGAGCACATTTTAATTAATCATCATTTCAAGCACCAGATATTTTAGTATGTAATTTAGCACAGAGGAGTGCCCAAAATAACACGTGGTCATGTGAGAACTCTGCATGTCAACACACCATCACAAAATTGAGCTAAAACTGGTATTTACCTGTGGCTTCATTATAATAGACATTTATTCTCTCCAACTGAAGGTCACTGTCACCATGGTAAGTTCCAGTTGGGTCGATGCCATGCTCGTCACTGATTACTTCCCAAAACTGCAACACACATGGTCATATGAATGCTTGTATGGATGCTAACTTTAATATTTCATTGATGAACCTTACATTTTTCACTAGCCATAAGTGTGTAACGTTAGATTAGAACAAAACCTGATTCGGCTCTTACTGGGAGCTTTTATGTCTAACTGCCTAAAATGTCTGACTTCGTTTAAGGTTAACATCACCATGCTCAGAGTTTGGTGCTGGACTAACGTTAACATTATTGAGCGCCCTATTTCTGTCCACCAATGTGGAATGAGGGACATTACAATGTAGTGGCGAATTGAAAACTACATTCAGACTGATTTTCATGATGTCGAAATACGCTATTTAAATAATGCTAACTGGAATTGTTCATGCTAGGATGGGCTGACTTAAAGGTAACGTTAGCCGAGCTACAGTAAACGTTAGCTAAATTAAGTTAGCAGCTAGCACTAACGTTAGTGGTTGTTTATTTTTCTTACCTTGGCACCAATCTGATTGCCACATTGGCCTGCTTGTAAGTGAACGATCTCCCTCATGTTGTTATAAACGTGGTACGACTATAATTACTGATAATAAACTAATGTTACTACCAAAAGTTAATTTTAGCGAGGTGGATGGTAAGACTTCCCACCCACTCTCAAACGATAGATTTGCCCTTCCCGTTCCCTTAAAATAACCGTCGAACTTGAGAAATTCGTTTATTACACTGCAAAGCAAACAATCTGATTGGTCGTTTAACTAAGGTCACGTTGGACTAATCACCCTCTTATTGGCCATTTTAAGAAATGCAACGGATTATGATAGGCTGTTACCATCACTCGTGTACACAGCAAAGATTTTAGAGCGGAGCTCTGTTCTAGAATCTTTGGTACACAGTATTTTCAATGGCTGGAGGAGTCCCGAAGTGTGACGTAGCGTTTCCATGACGGCAGAATCACTGGATCTAAACAAACTTTCGAAGTGGCATAAACTTTCTTTTACTGTCTATGGGCATAAATAGCATAGCATTGAATGTAGACATGTGGCATCATTTCTAGCTAATAAAAATAAATATATCCATTTAAACGTGTTTTACCTGCTAGGCAGCAGCTTAGCCACATAACACGGATTCCCTGGCAGGTGTAATAGAAAGAAACAAAATTCCAGTGGATATTTCGAGTCTTCTCAAAGACTGGCGGCTGTTAAGAGCGACGTTTTTTGCCAAAAAAATATAGCCAAAACACGTCCGTGAATTTAAAGGAGAATTCCGGTGTGATATTGACCTAAAGTGTATTGAAACATGATACCGAGTGTGAACGTATGTCTCATAGCGCATCTCGGCTTGTCCCCTGCACTCCAAAATCTGGCGCTAGTTAGCTGATGCTACCAACAGCTTTTTCAATAGTGGTGCTTCGGCATCGGGCTAGCCATGCAAATAAATCACTGTTTTACACCCATTTACGATGCTCAATGTATCTCCACACTTCATTGGTAGACTTCTGAGGGCCCTGACATTTAAAACGAGACATTGAGAACTTTGAAAAAGCACTGGTAGTTTACCAGTACCTTTACGAAGTTTAGCGTTTGCAGCCATCTTGAATTTAGTCACGATAAGTCCAGCAACTAGTAAGAATGAACAGGTATGATAAGGGATCAGATTCCAAAAATAATTCAGTGGAAATGCATGGATTCCAGTTGCTGCTACTGGAAGAAACTGGAATCCATGCATTTCCACTGAATTATTTTTGGAATCTGATGTTTAGAAATTAATTACATTAATTTACATGCATTTCTAGGTCTAATGCCATATTCATGCCTACCCCAACCTACAAAAGAAAAGAAGAAAAAAAAAACCATGCATTCTAAAGTGAATATTTACTAGGGGTGTATTTGTTCACCTACCAGTTTCAAACATCCTGTTCCACCACACAAGACAAACAATTTGTGCAATCACCCCAGGAAGAGCAGCTTGGGCTGAAAGCATTATGACAGCACTAGAATGTATTTTTCATACAGTTTCATCACATGTATCTATAGATAAGATAAGATTGCATTACCTCTCAAATGTAATTTTTTTTCAAGGAAGGACCATGTGGACACACTGGAGCATCATCTCTATTTGTAACTGGTGTTGAGGTCACTGCAGGGGTTCTGCAAACGTTGCCGGAACGACATGTCCAAAATTGCTCTACAATTTCTTACTAGGTTTTAGGGATTCAGACTCGGTCAGAGTATAACAGCATGTTGTACAAGTGCTTATTTCTCATATTTTATAATGCCATACAGGAAATGTCATTTAGATGCTTGCCATATTTGTAGGCTGGTACACAAAGAGATTCTCATTAGCTCCAAGACAGATACGCTAGCTCAGACATGTCAAAGTCAAGGATCCGGCCCGCGAATGAATTATCTACGGCCCCCGGGATGATATTTGATTAGTATTAGAACCGGCCCGCCGGCTGCTGTTTTGCACGCACCAATACTCCATTTCCCACAATGCAACGGTAGCCCACGCACTCACTGCGGCGCCGCAAGTGGACCTCGGCTTCATTATTCATCAGTATTCAGTCAGGGCAGATGTCAACTTTCAGCTCCCCCCTCCCAAGTGTTGTGCCTGAACGCGTTACTCGTTCATATTTTGAGCGAACGTGAACTGAACGTAGGCTACTGTATTACTATTGCCTGATGAACGTTACTGTGAACTCGTTCATTCTGGTGTCTGTGAACGGGTGTCAGATGGTGTCAGATTTCTACAGAGCCTTCCACGTGAAAACCCGGCTAAAAAACACCGTTAAAAGGCCTTAATATGGCAGCATGCAGGTCACCATTTGTCAAACTATGGGCCGCGGTCTGCAATGTGGACAATGGTCTGCAGAGTGAAATGATTCCCGGGTCATCGTCTGATAATTTGCTGCACAATTGATCAAGGAGCCGCGGACAGAAAAAGAAAACAAACATTTCTGCAATTAGTAGGAAATACTTGTTTGGTGTCATCAAACATAGAGGCATAGAATTAAGTCGTGGTATGAGCGTTTATTCAATGCATGCGTGTGCACAAAGCTTCAACCTATTGGAAGGCTATTTAATTATGAAACGACATTTAATAGAACGACGTGGATGTATGCAACTTCCATAAAAAACAGAGCACAGATTATATAAAACACTGTTGGCATTAAGTATTAAAGTCAGCCAAAAGCTATTAATTAGTCTTAGTTAAAGATCTCTAGATCAGTGATTTACGCATTATCTGATCCGCCATACCATTCACAAAAGCTGTGTTTCCTGAATCCTTACATTCAGGCATTAAAATTAAATGTAATTAATTCATTTAATCATTAAATAAAATACAGTACACGTCTTGGTTCAATAGGTTACGTGCAGTCATTTTAATATGTTTTCATAAACATTGAACCAATCCGGCCCTCGGCTTGTAGCACATTTGTTTTTTTGGCCCTCTAATGTATTTGACTTTGACATACCTGCGCTAGCTGGATGTTTGTACACTAGTGCTACATACAGCTAACAGCCAAGCCTTCCTGCCTACCACACACATGCAGAATTTACCTGCCACAGAAAGTCAAACAAGCTCTATACTCCAAGGGGTGTGTGTATGCACAGCTGTTAACTCCTATGCTCATCTCTAGCTCTCACTCTGTTTCTCTCTCCCTATCTCTCTCATAGGACACATCAGTGATAGCATGTCCAATGACTCTTGATTCTTAGCATTCTGCACATTGTATATTAGAGAAGTTTGGTGGTCAGAAGCGGTGCCAGTCAGAGACTACGTATCCCTAGGGCCTCTGTGAGTCATGGATCCGGAGAACACCCCGACGACACAGCGGTAAGTGTGCCGGACGAATGATGGATGGTGTAATTAGCCAGATAAGTGTCAAAAGACAGAGTGGAGACACCAAGTCACATGGTTTAGAGTTTTAGACCAGAGTTTTGACAGAGCTTGCCCAAGGATACTTCCAACAAGTGGTGTTAACGGAGATGCACTAGTGTTCAGTATTTCCATTTTGTAGTGTTTTAGTGGATCCTCATGTCTCAGACTACTATGTAAGTGTGTTTTGCTTATGTGTGTGTGTGTGTGTGTTTTTTGGGGGTTTTATGTTTGGTATGTGCATGCCCATAAACAGTGTGTTAATTAACTCAACCTAAAAATCTCTTTTCCTTTTACAGAAAATTATTTGGTATCAAGGTGAAGAAGAGAAAGAAGAAAGCCAACAAGGGTCTAGTCTTGGCAAACAAAGGTGCACTGGGTAAGGCCTTGAAAGTAAACATTCTGCTGTATGCAGATGAGTGAGAGTTACATGTGTGAGAGAGGACAGTTATGACTCTCAGAATAACTACACAGAAGCTCGTGACTGGCTTTATAGTGTGTTATCGTTATAGCCTAGTCATTGAGCTCACTGATGGTAGACACTCGCTATGCTAACATGAGTTTCATGTTTATCATGACATATGCTGGCCGTGCTTATATAGAATGCTTTTACACAATTGAAGATAGCTGTAGGTGTAATTTGTTTCTGTCAGTCTGGACTGTAATAAGTAATAAATTAAATGTATAATAAATTAATAAAAAAAGAAAGAAAGAAACAGAAACCAGTTCAAACAAATGAGAATATTATAAAGGCCATTGAGACGCTTGTTTTTGAAACAGTTTGAATTGGTCTTTAGACTTTGTGCAGTTAAGAGTGTACATTCTCTGTCTTAGTCACCATCATTAACAAATATATTTATTCATTTATTTTTTTATTGTCTTGTGTGTGGTTTTGTTTTTTTCTGTTTTCTGCAGAGGGATCGGAGGTAGAGTCTGGCCTGGAAGACCCTTTACTGGGTGATGTCCCTGAGAGAAGTCCTCTGGCTGGACCCTCAGGCCTGCCCCCATTCAGACAGGTGCCCCGAACCAAGAGGTAATAATAATAATAATAATAGTAATAATAATAATAATAATAATAATAATAAGCTTTATTTGTATAGCACCTTTCATACACAGAATGCAGCTCAAAGTGCTTTACATTTGAAGCATGTAACACAATAATAGTCAGTCAGTCATTATCAATCACTTTTCTTCATTGCTAGGGGCCGTTTATGATCCACTCAGCAACATATCAAAAATATAGAAAATGACATGTCATAAGACTGGCAGCCTTAACCCTCTTACCCCCCACAAGCACGCCATATGGCAACTGTGGCAAGGAAAAACTCCCATATTACTATAGCAGCAGATGTAGAATAATCTGAAAAAGTAGTCTACAGGATAAGATGAGTTAACTAAAAGCTTTCCTGTACAGGTATGTTTTCAGATCTTTTTTAAAAATATTTACTGAACTCGCCTGCTTGATGTACAGAGGCAGGGTGTTCCATAGTTTGGGGGCATAATGGATAAAAGCAGCTTCTCCACTTTGTTTGTGGAGCACTTTGGGTACGATTAAAAGATTAGAATTGGATGATCTAAGTTTCCTTTGTGGTTGATAAGATATTAAAAGCTCAGAGATATATGAAGGTGCTATGCCATTCAGAGGTACAGGTGACCTTTGACCTTCTCATATCTGTAGTTGTAGTAGACCATGTTTGAAAAGGTGACTCGGTCTTTCTACTGGTCAACACACAGGTCCAGACATCTGGCCAAGATTTTGGAGGGAGAGAGCAGACCCAAAACCTTCCAGGTAAAAATGAGTTGACCGTCAAGTGCTTTTCAAAATAAGGCCATTTCTCATGCAACATGGACACTGAGCGGCTAATGACTTTTGTGCTTTGCTTCTTCATGAAGATTTCCATCAACATCACAAAGGCAAAACAACTGGTGGGGGAGAACATCGACCCCAGTGTAGTGATGGAGGTTGGAGATGAACGGAAACAGACAACAGTCAAAGAGGGGACTAACGCCCCCTTTTATAATGAGGTACAGCTTATTTTAAAGTAATTTATTTAAACATCAGGGGGTACTGAAGACGGGCCTGTATCTGGTTTATCCACTGATATTGATCAAATCTTTTTTTTTGTGCCTGAACAGTACTTTGTGTTTGACTTTTTCGGCCCACAAGAGACCTTCTTTGACAAAGTCATCAAACTGTCGGTAAGCAAGTCAACACATAACTCTACCTAACTAACCAAGTCATTCTGATAGATTTATCTGCCCAGGGATACACAAACCATCTATATAATCACCTCTTTACTCCAGGTGATGCACTCCAAGATAATGAGAAGCTTTTGCATCGGCTCCTTCAAGCTTGATGTTGGAACAGTCTACAGCCAACCAGGTGAGCCTCCCTCTGAAGTTGTGTTGCTTCTACTATGATTAGAGAAATAATACCATTGCATTCCAGTAGCGTCATTAATTAAGCATAGTTTGTGCTGAAATGGGTTGGCCTAGTGAAACAATAGTGAGGATCACCTCATAAGTGATGCACAAACATGTTGAAGGGCATCATGAATGGATAAAAGATTACTTATGTACTCACCAACGCTCCATTTCTGAAACGTCCACTGTCGCTGTCTCCAAGGTCACCAGTTTATCAACAAATGGACGGTGCTGATGGATCCCTGCAACATCCGAGCCGGGGTCAAAGGTTACCTGAAGTGTGACATCAGCGTCACAGGGAAGGGCGACTCACCGGAGCCCTCACAGAAGTTCAGCGATGCTGAGGAGGTCATTGAAAAGTAATGTTGTCCTGTCTCTTGTTCATGCTCCATACTGATTAACTAGCAGTAACAACATGTGCTAGGTGGAATTAGCATTTCTATGAGGCTTTTTTGCCTGGTCACATCCTCAGCCTTGTGTCTTTCTGTGAGGGGCAGCTGACTGTCTTACAGCTCTTATCTATCAAATTAAGCTGTAAACTTTATTGGTCGTATCCATTCCATCTGGTAAGCACACACTGACAGTGAGGACAAAGGGTGTGGTCCAATGATTTGCAATTAAGATAATTAGATGCATACAGTATTTCTTTCTGTGCAAACCATAGTTAATTTCTACGCAAACAATATGTACCAGAGGTAATTAAATGTTTTATTTCTGTTATTTAATGTACCTAAATGCATCTGCTGATCATCTGCATGTTTGACCACAGGTCTTTCCCCTTCGGAGGGTGTATGACCGGTGTCTCAGTGTTTTTGTAAAACTGTAGAATTAATCTGTATTTCATATCATCATTCTTTATTTTCATCTGTATTTTAAAATGTCATTATAAAACGTGGTTGTGCTGTATTCTGTTGAACTGAGTTTCGGACAGACCAAAGCTGGAACAAACCAGAAGCCAAACCAAACTCAGGTGGCTAACTTTACACCTCCTCTCCTCTGCTTCCTGTTTCCTGTGACCCTTGACCCCAGCAACCTCTTACTGCCCCAGGGCTTCCCCTCTGAGCGTCCTTGGGCCCGGTTCCATGTGAAGGTGTTCCGGGCAGAGGGCCTGCCCCGCAACAACTCCAGCATCATGGCCAACGTCACCAAAGCCTTCATCGGCGACAACACCGCTCTCATAGACCCTTACGTGGTGGTGTCCTTCTTTGGCCAAGTGGTAACTTTAGATTATGCTCATCTGACTAATTCTCTATGAAAGAATGGATTTGTGTGGATAAACTCAGAGGAAAGACCAGTGCATCAGAGAAAACACAAAATCTGGCACACAGTTACCTCCCTTAAAATACATAATTGGCCTTATTCACGTGGCGATGTGCAAACCAAAAGGAGGCTATGGGGTACACTGACTATATCATTAATGCATTCTCACCACCTACTGGCAAATACATAGAACACAACAATACTGGTTTGCGTACCCCATAGTCTCGTTTTGGTTTACAATGGCTGCCGTGTTTATGAGACAAATTGAGGTTCTCACCAGAACCTGGGTTTTTTAGCCATAGCAGTGTTCCACAAAGTGTGTTTTGTAAAGAGAAACTGCTGCTTTTACCATTACCTTAAACCATTAGTTTATAAATATAGAAAAGAATGCCGAAACGTTGGAATAAAAGAATTAAGAGATAGAGTGTGCGGCGACCAAGTTTTTCTTTGTAACCATTAGTTACCAAAAATACGCCTCCTCGCTCTCCTCCCGCCCATGTCGTTTGCTCCAGGGCCGCACGTCGACCCAGAAGAGCACAGCGGAGCCCGTGTGGAACGAGCAGATCGTCTTTAAGGAGATGTTCCCTCCGCTCTGCCAACGGCTCAAGATCCAGATGATTGACGAGGGCAGCATGAACGACGTCGCCATAGGCACCCACTACATCGACCTGCGGCGCATCTCCAACGACCAGGACGGCGATAAAGGTACACCTACAGTATACCAGGGGTGGCCAAACTTTTTGACTCAAGGGCCACATTGGGTCTTGAAAATTGGCTGGCAGGCCACACACAAAAAATGCAGTGTATATATATATATATATATATATATATATATATATATAATGTTTTGTATCATTTAAATGATAATAATGACAAAGTAATTATGTTGTAGAAAATTTATTTCTTAAAAAATACTTTAACGTTAATGCCTGCTCCACTCAAATATAGCCTATAGTGCTGTGCCTATGGCTGTGCCCTCTTACAGTTTATAAATGGTCAGTAGTGGGAACAAGTGTTGCATCGCGATTTCCTTTTAAAAGTTTCTCATAAAAAGGAGATATCAATTATCAACAATGACAAGCCAGCTAGAACCTGCCACGTTCTCTCCCTCTCGTGCACGCTCAAATGCGTTCCCAATTAAACGGAGTAGCATAATGTAAATTAGATAGATCTGCTGCAATGGAGATACTATCAGGGGCGGATTGGCAATCTGGATATTCTGGAAAAGTCCAGAACGGCCGTCCATCCAACGGCCGTCGGCCTGGCTCAATATAGCCTACTTTATCCGCCAAGAAGCCCAGTGTCTAGGTCTCCAAATAAATACGCTTCACTTATGCCTATCAGTAGCCTATGTCTACTCTATCACTGTTATTTAAAAAAAAAAATAGCAATAGCAGGATAAGCACAAGAGACAATGAAAAGGCTGCAGTGTCACCAAGGTTGCCAACTCACACAGTTGACAAATGTCTCACTACCTCACGTCACATATGCCTTTTTTCATGTCAACCTTTCATCTTTGCTTCCTTTGCCTTTTTCTTTTTTTTTTTAAAATTAAGCTGACAACGAGATCTGTGCATAGGCATGTAAGCAGGCCAGCTATGAGGTCACTGAGCTCCAGATCTCTGTAATTTTTTAAGAGCTAAAAATACATTTTGAAGCTAAATATTAACCTGAATAAAAATAAATAAAAAAAAAACAGCTGTGGAAAACGTCTCCGTGGCAAGTGAATTCTTAATTCAGTTTTGTGTTACCGGTATCAGTGTCTGCTGTCTGTGTGTGTGTGACGGCATACAGTTTGGAGAAAAAAAACACATACTGTACATTTGGCATGCCCTTGAGGTCACAACACATGATTGCACGATGTCTTCACAACACACCACGATTGACTCAATGTATTCACAACACAACACATGATTGGCTCAATGTATTGTCGACGTTTTGCCGTGGTATGGGGTTGGGTATGTGTAGACCACTGCCATATTGGCGTTACAAACTAACACCATGCATTTCTATGAATGATTTTTTGAGTGCTATGTCTCCTCATTAGAAAATCTCTGGTGTAGCCAGTTCCATTTATTTTAGCGAAAGCTAATTGTTGCTGTAGACGTTCTGTGAATGAAACACTTCAGTTATGTGCCGATGTAACCTCCCTGTTAGTCTTTAGTAATATATATTCAGTGAAAATTGATGACTGTTTTTAACTCACATCTAAAATGATTATTTTTGTCTTTCTCTAATGTGTGTTTTTCTCTGCCAAGAGTTTACTACATACCTGCCTGTGATTGTTAGTTCATCATTGCGTTGTTTTATTGAGTAGGTTTCCCAAACAGTGCTACGGTTCCCAGGTTACTTGGTTCCTGACTCTGTTCTGGTTCTCATCTGTTCCATCCTCCCTCTCTCCCCAGGGTTTCTGCCCACGTTTGGTCCAGCCTGGATCAACATCTACGGCTCGGCAGACAACAGCGAGCTGAACGAGGGCATGGGGGAGGGGGCATCGTTCCGAGGCCGCGTCTTCATCGAGCTCGCCGTGGAGATCCTGTCCGGAGCCAGCGCCGCGGAGACCAAGATGACGCGCTCGGCCAAGGAGCTCAAGTCCCCTCTGAAGGAGAAGGGAGGGAAGGTGGCGGGGAAGGAGCAGGCAGGGGGAGCAGGAGGAGGCGCAGCCGGGGAGGAGGAGAGGAGCAAGGCTGCTGGACCGGAGGTCATCCCTGTGGAGAACCCACCTACGGTGAGAGGGGGGTGAGAGAGAGAGAGAGAGAGGGGAAAGAAAGAGAGAGAGAGGGATTATGATCACTTGCAAAGGAGAGCACCTTGATTTGTTTGATTTGAGCACCTTGGGTCAATTACATTGTGTTTAAGTGTGCTATATAAATAAATGTGACTTGACTTGACTTGAGAGAGAGAGAGAGAGAGAGAGAGAGAGAGAGAGAGGAGGATGATACAAAGCAGAGATGAAGCAGAGGACATGACAGGGAAAATGAACAAGAGCAAGAGGTAGCCTGATGTAGAAAGGAATGAACATAGACAGCTGACGTAGAAAGCCTCCAGTTATCTGTACGTGTGTGGGAGCTACACTGCTCGCAAAGCACTGCAGAGGGTCTTAATATAGCTGGAAATATAAAAGAACTAGAACATAGATAAATGAAGGTGGTCTTTAGCCCGAAAGTAGTAATCGCAGATCATCAGATAGCCCTAAAATAGTAATCTGGACTGAGTATTTTTGTAATTGGGACACATGTGTTGTACTAAGTGATGTGTTTCTTTGGCAGGTTGGTGTTGAAGACAAGGAAAACTATATGCTGTTTGGAGCTGTGTTTGAGGCCTCGTTGATTGACAGGAAGATCGGTGATCGACCCATCAACTTTGAATTCACCATTGGTACTTTCCAGTTTTAATCAGTTATGTTAACTTGCAGATTTTTTATGTTGTATGAATAATTGTTTTACTATTCTACTCTTCATCAAATAAATATACTTTCATTTTAAATAAAGCACTTTCATTTATGTATTTATTTTTTTAATTGTACACCATTGTGCAGAAGTACAACATGTGCCGTTGGTATTTTTATGTGTGTGTGCAGGGAATTATGGGAATGTGGTAGAAGGCGCTCATGGGTCGAGTAAGAAGAGAGGAGGGTCGGAGTCTCATGATCCTGACTCCTCCCAGACCACGCCCCTTCTGGATTCCCCAGAGCCTTTGCTCTGCAAGTCTACCACACCCCCAGAGAAACCCGTCATCGTCGACGGAAACAGGTCCTGTAGGAACTGAACACCATGGTGCAGACAGGTTTACTCTACAGGTCCTGTAATGGATGTATCTCACAGAAACTCTATGGTGCAGACAGGTTTACTCTACAGGGCCTGTAATGGATGTATCTCACAGAAACTGTATGGTGCAGTTTTACTACTTTACATTTGCATCACAGATTTTTACGCAGCCAAATCAGGATAAACTTGTGAGGTCAAAATGAATCCAAGACAACTGGTGTAAGACTGCAGCTTTATTCACGGTACTGGGAAAGTGTTACCCACAGTAAATGCCAAGTAACAAGCCCAAATATCTATGGGTGAAGTCAGTTATTATACACTTCACACCCAGTGAAAAGAGTAAACAACAAACATTAGTCATAAGGCTTGTGCTCTGACATCTAGTACTTGCTCTGCGGGGAGGAAGGGAGTTTGCCATTTGATAATTTGATCTGCTGTTGAGCTAAAATATCAATATCTGTTTAGAATTACAATCGTAGTGTTACTGAATAATTCTTTTGACCTCCCCCCACAGGAACTACAACTACCTGCCCATCGGCCAGAAGAAGCCCTGCGTCCACGTGATGAGCTGCTGGGAAGGCCGCACCTACCGCCTGCATTACTCCAACGTCCTGGACAGCATCGCCATAGCGTTTGTACGTCCAGCTAACACTTACACACACACACACACATACTCATACTGCCTGCATTACTCCAACGTCCTGGACAGCATCGCCATAGCGTTTGTACGTCCAGCCAACCCTTGCACGCACGCACGCACGCACACACACACACACACACACACACACACACACACACACACACACACACACTCATACCACCTGCACTACTACAACGTCCTGGAAAGCATCGCCATAGCGTTTGTACGTCCAGCTAACCCTTACACAAACACACACTCATACCACCTGCATTACTCCAACGTCCTGGACAGCATCGCCATAGCGTTTGTACGTCCAGCTAACCCTTGCACGCACGCACGCACGCATGCATACACACACACACACACACACACACACATATTCATACTGCCTGCACTACTCCAACATCCTGAACAGCATCACCATAGCATGCTAACAACTAAGAGATCTGTGACATAGACATTGTGTCATATGTAGAGTGCTATGGACCCTTTCAAGAGAGTTCCATTATCAGCATCATAGTTGGCCCCACAAGACTTCTGTTTTAACATTCCATATGTTATCTTAATGCAGAGGAAGTACATTGGGGCCCAAATAGAACAGTCAAGCATTGTTTTTGTTTTTATTGTTGAAAGGGTCTATACAGTGCTGTCTTTTTTTTAATCTGTATTCATCTGTTGTTCTGGGTGTGGTTGCCAGATAACATTTGTCTTTTAACATGTTGCATGCATGTCTCAGGCATTGAGTATTGTCATTCACATACGTCTGAGCATGTGTGAGATTTGTTTGATAAGCATGCAGCTGATGCTTTCATTAACATAAAAAAAGAACACGTCCAAATTGAATAGGTTCCCATACATGATGTCTGCAGGCAAAATGATGTACATAGATTTTTATTTGTAAGGGATTAAAACATATAATCCACATAGATTTGTATTTATAAGGGATTAAAAAATATGGCTGATTCATATTGATATGAAGTTTTTCTTTCTTCTTATTAAATGAAGAACAAAATGTAATTGAGATTCCTCAACGCTGCTGTGCTCTGTCCAATCACAGGAGGAGGGTGTGGCCAAGGCAGGGTCACTGAACAAGCTGCTTGACGCAGGGGCGGAGGCTCTTCTTCTCCGGGTCTTTCAGGAATTCTGCAGGGGTGCCAGGTAAGTCCAGCGCAGCGCGACTGACCACCCAGAACAGAACACACAGATACAGATAGGGGCTGTTGCAGATGTGAGCCATTAGGGCAGCCTGGGGATTACTGGGGACTCAAGTCCATGCATGATGCATCCACATATACAGGTCAGCATATACAGGACAGTTCATGGGTGTAGATAAACAAACACACACACACACACACACACACACACACGCACACACGCATAAAGTGTGTGGATTAGTGAGAATGTTTGGTATCTATGCCATCTTTTACCTCAGTGCTGTTGAAACAACAGGAGCCTGTGTGTGTGCGTGCACATGCGAGAGAGAGAGAGAGAGAGAGAGAGAGAAAGAGAGGATGTGCGTGACTGCTGAGTCAGTACTGAGAAATGCCTGATGTGTTGTGTGACTGGGCACCTCCGTCCTTCTGCAGGAACTTCATTGCCTTTGCTGAGCGGAGGGCGAAGGGGAACCGTCTCACCCTGCTGGACAAGAAGCGCCTGACCCTGTGCAAACAGGAACTGGTAAGAACCCCAGCCCACCATAGACCAAACAGGAACTGGTAATAACCCCAGCCCAATATAGACCAGGATACACTAGGCATAGACCAGGGGACACAGACCACCATAGACCAGGGGACACAGCCGAGTCATAGACCAGGGGACACAGACCACCATAGATCAGGGGACACAGCCGAGTCATAGACCAGGGGACACAGACCACCATAGACCAGGGGACACAGACCACCATAGATCAGGGGACACAGACCACCATAGATCAGGGGACACAGCCGAGTCATAGACCAGGGGACACAGACCACCATAGACCAGGCGACACAGACCACCATAGATCAGAGGACACAGCCGAGTCATAGACCAGGAACCAGAACCTCACTAACCAAATACACAGAATTAAAATAATGAAATGATATGTGAGTCACTAGGGCCCTGTAGGAGAGTGCCATTGTCATTGAGCTGATCGGGTCTAATTTGCACTGTGTGTGTGTGTGTGTCCTGCAGGAGAGCTCCATTGAGCTGATCAGGTCTAATTTACACTGTGAGTGTGAGTGTGAGTGTGAGTGTGAGTGTGAGTGTGTGTGTGTGTGTGTGTGTGTGTGTGTCCTGCAGGAGAGCGCCATTGAGCTGATCGGGTCTAATTTACACTGTGTGTGTGTGTGTGTGTGTGTGTGTATGTGTGTCCTGTAGGAGAGCATCGTTGAGCTGATTGGCTTCATCACGCTGCCCAAGAGGAAGCCTCTGAGTGTGAAGGAGCTGCTTCTAGAGGCCCAGAAACTCACACAGAGACTACGCTTCCTTGTGGAGGAGGTCAGTGTGTGTGATTTGTAATTGTCTGTGTGGATGTATGTTGTTCATGGGTGGGGCACTATGTTTCACAAAATAAGCTTCTGCTAACAGATGTGCAAGATGCGCTAGGAAGAGAGCATCGTTGAGCTGATCGGGTCTAATTTAAACTGTGTGTCTGTGTCTGTGTCTGTGTGTGTGCCTGTATTTGTTGTGTGAGGAAGATTGAAAGATTCAAAGTCTGTGTCTTTGTATGTGTACTTCTATGCAAGGGTAATTTACAGACATACTGTAAAGGTGTCATGAGTATTGGAACAAGAGATAGCAGAGAGAAAGAGAGCTGTGTGTGTGTGTCTGTGTGTGGGGGGTAAGAGAGAGAGAGAGAGAGACAGAGAGAGTGTGTCTCTGTGTGTGTGTGTGTGTGTGGGAGAGAGACGGCATTGGGGTGAATAAAATGGGAGATAGGGTGACGCAGATAGAGCGATAGAGCTTGAGAATGCGTGTGTGTGTGTGTGCGTGTGTGTGTGTGTGTGTGTATGAAATACTTTCATTGAACACACATACAGTCCAAACTCAGCACAGCAGTATAATCCTAATCAATGTTTATCTTTTTAAATTCTCATTGTCTCATACCAACTGTTGCACCTTTGTCTTGTGTCCTCATGTGGTCTCCATGTAAGCAGAGCAACATGTTACGTCTTCATGGGTCAAGTGGGCAGCTGTAATGGCCCCCAGCAGGCAGAAGGGGCTGCTGGGTAAATAGTCTGTGGGAACGCAGGGTTACGCTGGAAGAGAGGAAGATTTAAGATTAACCAGAGGACAACTACCCTGATTAAAATGACAATTTCTATTTAAATGTATTTCTTAAAATGTCCAGAAAGAATATTGTGTTTGCCCTCTCTCTAATTCAGGCCACTGCCATGGTACAAACAGCAAAGTGACCAAGTGTTGTGTCTGATAGCACTCTCACTCATATCAAAGGTGCTCTGTTATCGGTGTTCTTGGCAGAGGTTTGCTGTATTGAGACACAGCACCCCCCTCCCTTTTGTGTTCTCTCCAAACACACACAAGCATGTCGTCTCGACTCAGACTGGAAGAGAAGATTTGAGTGCTGAGTGTTTTAGATGGAAAGAAAATTGTGGTTTGGCTTTATTCAATCCATTACTATCTGTACACATAAGGGATTATTATCAGAACAATGAGTCCTGTACTCATTCCTTAAAGCTACGGTCGGCAACACTTAGGGCCCGTCCCATTTCTCCCCCCTTAAAACTTCCACTTGATTGCCCTCAACATTAAAGCCCCCTCGACAAGGGAAGTGGAGGTGAAGATCTTTCCCTATGAATTGGGACACCACTATATGCAAATTAGCGTAGCGAACGTGCTCACCTACGTCACGCGCAGCGCCGACGTGTCTACCGGTAGTAGCCTGCTACTATTTTCATTCAGGAACATGCCCGTTCTAGCGGTCATTGTTGTGTGGGCTGTGCTGGTTTATCTGTCTGGTTAATCAACAAAGATATTCGTGTTCATGTGAACGCCAGAACACACACCTTAAATATTGACGAAACTACCCAGATCAGATATATAACGTTATTTGATGGGCAGACTCTCTCAAAGCACTCAGCAGATATCATGAACATCGTCAGATAGCTTTGTGAGATATTTTTACATTAGTGTTCAAAACTCAACAGTCGATCAGATGTACATCAAACTAACATTTTCCAACATATTTCGAAATTTTAATATGCTTATTTGCGAAAATATATGAAAAATTTGGCCGGCTTGCTGAGCTCGCACGGTATCCTGGGTAATTTCATCTCCCACTTCGTTTTAAGCCTGCATCGGTCCTGGCTATATTTTGAGGGTTGATTTTAAGGGGAAAATAGCACTTCCCCTTGCTCCCTAAAGTAATGGGACACCCTAGCCCTACACGTGCACGCGCAAAAACGAGGGTTAGGGCAAAAATCTAGGGGTAGGGGAGGTATTGGGATGGGCCCTTAAACACTTGAAGAGTCCAGGGTGAAATAAGGACACTGTGGTCCTCCTGTCCTACCTGATGGGTGACAGGTCTGTACTTTCCCACAACACAGGTATCTGAGTAAACAGATATGTCCTGGAAAATAAAACATGATATCTACAATTTCTAAAAGAAGTCTGATCAGTGTCCCTGAACTTTATTTAACCACCAAAAGTGATGAAATGTCTTACATAACGAGCAACTGATGCATATAAAAGAGGGTGTTTAGGGAGGGACACTTACACACTTCTTCTAGCATTACTGTTACTACTACTACTACTACTACTACTACTACTACTACTACTACTACTACTACTACTACTACTACTACTACTGCTACTACCACCACCACCACCACAAGAACTACTGCTGCTGCTGCTACTACTATGTTAGACAGTCAGAGAGTTGTAATAAGTATGGGGGCAGTCATCCCACTGCTGGTGCTGCTGTTCTCCATGTGTGGAGCTCGGACTCGGAGCACCTAGACTGAAGTTCAGACAGAGAGCCAGAGCACTGGGGCTGCTGCTGCTGCGGTCACTACCCAGCTGGACGTCTCTGCTGAGCTCAGGGAACTCAAAGACATGGTGGTGGAGCAGAGAGTGCTGCTGACTGTCACCCAGAATGAGCTACAGAAAGTGGAGGCTGAAGTGATTAACCTGAAGATTGAAAATGCAGCCCAACAGACAGAGCTGACCACCATGCAGACTGAAGTGATGAACCTGATGAAAGACAACTCCGAACAGGAGACAGAGCTGACCCTGCTGAAGACCAGACTAACTGCTAGTGAAACTGAAGTTGTGAATCTGAGGAAGGAAACTGCAGCACAGACAGCTGATCTGAGGTCAGTTACTGAGAGACTGGCCACTGCCGAGACTGACATGGAACATGTGAAGAAAGACAATGAAGTTCAACACACAGATCTGACCGCTATGAAGACTGAAGTGATTAACCTGATCGAGGAAAATGCAGCACAAGAGACCAGACTGTCTGCCAGTGAGACTGATGTAGTGAATCTGGAGAAAGAGATCACAGAGCAACCCAAGGTGGCATTCTCAGTAGGGCTGACTAACTCAGGAGACATAGAGTCTGGGAATAGTGATTTGAATTTTGGTCTTCACTAAAATTATCACCAATGTTGGACAGGCTTACAGCAACATAACAGGCTTCTTCACAGCTCCAGTCAGGGGAGTCTACTTCTTCAGATTCACTGTCATGGATCACCTATACTCACGCAGTATGTACATCAGGATGTATAAGAATGGAGAGCCCTCCTATCTGTCCAGTGGTGTGACTCTGCAGCTGGAGGTGGGAGATGTAGTTAACATGCGACTCCCTGCAGGCTACAGGCTCTTTGATGATACTAATAATCACAGCATCTTCAGTGGCTTCCTGCTCTTTCCTCTCTGAATGGAACACACTGCTCAACATGATGCTGATGCTGACCAGTCATAAATAAAGTACAAATGATTATGAGCAAACAAAGTCTGATGTTCTTTTTGTTGTTCTCACTGGATGATGGTTGCACACAATGATACATGGATGATAAGTTATTCTCTAGTCTAGAAGGAGAGCATCTTTGAGCTGATTGGGTCTAATTTAAACTGCGTGTGTGTGTGTGTGTATGTGTGTGCGTGTGTCTTTGTATGTGTGTGTCTTTGTGTGTGTGTGTGTGTGTGTCTTTGTGTGTCTTTGTGTGAGTGTGTGTCTTTGTGTGTGCCTTTGTAGAGCATCTTCCACTGCACATATACTGTAAAGGTGTCATGAGAAATGGAACAAGAGATAGCAGAAAGAGAGTGGGAGAGAGTCTGTGTGTGTGTGTGTGTGTGTGGGGGGGGGGGGGGGGGGGGGGTGAGAGAGAGAGTGTGTCTGTGTGCATGTATGTGTGTATTGGAGAGGAAGAGAGACAGTGTGTGTGGCAGAGAGAGAAATGGGGAATGGGGTAGAGAAAATTGGTGATAGTGTGATGCACTATTGATAAAGCATTTGTGTGGTGTGTGTGTGTGTGTGTGTGTGTGTGTGTGTGTGTGTGTGTGTGTGTGTGTACTGCTTTCATTGAACACACAGTCCAAACTCAGCACAGCAGCATAATCCTAATCAATATATGTATTTTTTAATATTCATTGTTTCATACCAACTATTACATATTTGTCTTGTCTTCTCATGTGGTCTTCTATATAAGCAGAGCAACATGTTGTCATGGGTCAAGTGGGCAGCTGTAATGGCCACCAGCAGGCAGAAAGGGGCTGCTGGGTAAATAGTCTGTGGGAACGCAGGGTTACGCTGGAAGAGAGGAAGATTTAAGATTAACCAGAGGACAACTTCCCTGATTTCTATTTAAATTTATTTCCTAAAATGACTAAAAAGAATATTGTGTTTGCCCACTCTCTCTAATTCAGGCCACTGCCATGGTACAAACAGCAGAGTGACCAAGTGCTGTGTCTGATAGTGCTCCCACTCATATCAAAGCTGCTCTGTTATCGGTGTTCTTGGCAGAGGTTTGCCGTATTGAGACTCAGCACCCCCTCCCTTTAGATTTCTCTCCAAACAGACACACATGTATGGAGCTAAATTTGTCTCAATAATATTTGTATATGCGCAGAGGGGGATCCACAAATATTTCTTGATTTGCATGTGTGTTTTGATATCTACAAATAAAAAAATCATATTTGTAACTCGTATATTGATTTTTACAAATATAGATGTGCATTTGTAAATAAAATGCCATTTGTAAAACCGAAAATTTCATTTGTGAAATGTGATTCTGCATTTGTGGATCACCAGCACACGCATTCTTCGCTTTCCAAAGTTACGTGTTTTTGAGACGTTCTTCACATGAAAGTCACACAAATCCACACGTAAATAGGCCTACTTTAATTCACCGGCACACAGAAATCGCAATCGAGTAGATGGCGACATCCACAAATATTTCTTGACTTTCATTTGTGTTTTGACATCCACATAATATATACATGGTTTTACCAGAGACGGTTGATAAAGCATAATGTATATTAAGGATCTTTGGTTTTACCTTTATATGGCTTTGGTTTTAACACTTAAAGCCTCGGTTGCTAGGTAACTATAAACAAACTCAAAGATCGTAATTCTTGATTTCGCTTGCAAACTGACGGTTTTATGCGTTTACTAAACAAAGATTATGGAAATTAAACACCACTTTTCCATCAAAAAGCTTGTTGTAAAAGGCATAACTTGTTAGATTTAAGAACTAGGTTCGCTAGCTCTGTGTGTTATGAGCAAAGAATCTTTGGTTATGAGTCCCATAGAACAACACTGCCATCTACTGGATTAGAAAGTGTCAGCAGGCTACTTGTGGATCTGGGTGGCTTCTCTGCGCAGTTTGTCTCAAAAATACGTTATCCACAAATGCGAAAACGAAAACTGTGTGTGCTGGTGATCCACAAATGCAAAATTAGATTTCACAAAGGCAATTTTCAGTTTTACAAATGCCATTTCATTTACAAATACACATCTACAATTGTGAAAACAATTTACAAGTTACAAATATGATTTTTTTTATTTGTCGATGTCAAAACACGAATGCAAGTCAAGAAATATTTGTGGATGTCGCCATCTACTGGATTGCGATTTCTGTGTGCCGATGAATTAAAGTAGGCCTATTTACGTGTGGATTTGTGTGACTTTCATGTGAAGAACGTCTCAAAAACACGTAACTTTGGAAAGCGAAGAATGCGTGTGCTGGTGATCCACAAATGCAGAATCACATTTCACAAATGAAATTTTCGGTTTTACAAATGGCATTTTATTTACAAATGCACATCTATATTTGTAAAAATCAATATACGAGTTACAAATATGATTTTTTTATTTGTAGATATCAAAACACACATGCAAATCAAGAAATATTTGTGGATCCCCCTCTGCGCATATAAAAATATTATTGAGACAAATTTAGCTCCATACATGTGTCGTCTCAACTCAGACTGGAAGGGAAGATTTGAGTGCTGAGTGTTTTAGATGGAAAGAAAATTGTGGTTTGCCTTTATTCAATCCATTACTTTCTGTACACATAAGGGATTATTAACAGAACAATGAGTCCTGAACTCATTCCTTAAAGCTACGGTCGGCAACACTTAAAGCAACACCAAAGAACTTTCCCTCTGTCGCACGCATGCTATTTATTTATTCAGCACCAGCTTTGCAAATACGATGTCCATAGACAAGGTAGAATATGTTGCACGATTTATGAAAGTACGATGTATTGCGACATCAGATGCAAGTCAAATTTGTAGTTTCTTATGTCTCATTTTATTGAACTACAGATCCGCTACCCGATCTTGCAAACTTACATAGTGCGGTTATAGCCGATAGAGGGCCGTGAAGTGAATGCACAAGTGCCGTTCACCCTGTTACAAGTGAACAACTGAAACGATTTTGGAAACATTATTTTAAGGTACAAAAAACTCTTTGGTGTTGCTTTAAAGAGATCGGAGTGAAATAAGGACACTGTGGCCCTCCTGTCCTTCCTGATGGGTGAGAGGTTTGTACTTTCCCACCACACAGGTATCTGAGTAAACAGATATGTCCTGGGGGAAAAAAAAATATTATCTAGTTTCTAAAAAAGTCGACGTCCAGCAGGGTATTGACCTCAGCAGCAGCAGCAGCCCCAGTGCTCTGGCTCTTTGTCTGAACTTCAGTCTGGGTGCTCTGAGTCTGAGCTCCACACATCGAGAACAGCAGCACCAGCAACAACGTGAGATTTTGAACGTTGTTGTGAAAGTGGTGAATTTCATCAAAACCCGGCCCTTAAAAGCACGTCTATTCTCCGCACTTTGCGAAGAGAGGCTGTACTGTTTCATAGTGAGGCAAGGTGGCTTTCACGAGGTAAAGTGCCGTCACGCGTGTTTGAGCTCCGAGTCGCCTCTTCTTGGAGGAAGAGCGCATGTTTGAATCTGCAAGCACGTTCACTAATGAACATTTCTTGACAAAGCTGCATGGCCTATCTTAGCGATATATTTGATACATCTTAGCGATACATTTGAGTTAAATGTCCAGTTACAAGGCAAAGACAAGCACCTACCTCACCTAGCAAATAAGATTACTGCATTTACCAAAAAAACTTGAGTATGGGACAGGCGCCTCGATCGCGACAGTATTATGCCTTTGAGATTTCTGAGCGAAATCGCAAAACGTCTGATTGGGAGGCACTCTTGTGATCCCATGTATTAAACAGTAGGCCTACATCACATCCCTGCAAAGTTTATTTCAAAAATATTTCCTTACCAGCAGTGATCAGTATGACTGGATTATGGATCCATTTAATGCAGCATGTTGGTATTTCATTGAATATATTGTACAATGCTGTAAAATGGCCTATACTTCCTAATATGTTGTTGGAAAACAGAAATATGTGTGTTATGTATTTATTTATTATTATATCTGCAGCTCCAGCTGATTTTAACTCTGTTGAAGAGGATATATTTAGAACTTGTCATTATTTCAATAAATTTGACAATTTTAAGCTTGACCTACCACTTTCTTAGAGCGATGAGGGACAGGTGGGGCTCGAGAATGATCAAGGGGGCAGAGTGGGGAATGAAAGAAAAAGTTTGAGAACCACTGATCTAGTTTGTTAACTACCACAGTCACGAGTTGGGTCGCGATAGTCTGTCATTTTTAAAAAGTGGGTCCCCAGAAAAAAAGTTTGAGAAACACTGATATATATTATGATTATGATGACACCCAATGGGCCTGCCTTGCATTGCGCCCCCACCTGGCCAAGCAAGTACATGTGGCAGAAAATAAAATACAAAAACAAATAGCACACGCATCAAATATGTACATTTCACAAATGCACCATGTCGGTGCTTTGTTGGATTCCGACATGTCACGGGTTGCGGCCCGCAGGTGCTCGGGCCCGACCATTGCCGCTTGCGGCTATATTTGATGATTATTTTTTAATGATCATGCTTGCGCATAAATTGGATTATATTGCACATTTCCCCAAAATTACAGTAGGTAACATGGAAGAAAATTAAACCACTTTTAAGAATGTAGAGTTAAAATGAACAAAAAAACATTTTCTAAGCTGACAACCTGACTAGAACACATGTTGAGGGGTTAAATATTAATACTGGATAGGTTGCCTGTACCAAAAAGTGCCCGACAAAGTTTTAATATCAGTTTTGGCCCCCTGACTAATGTGTGAGAATGGGAGATAGTGTGATGCAGAGGGAGATATAGTGTGTGAAAGGTGTGTACTTTCCTACAGGACAGGTATCTGAGTAAATAGATAGATATGTCCTGGGAAAAAACAAATGTTATCTATGGTTTCTAAAAAAGTTTGATCGATGTTCCTATATAAAAGTCGATCGATGTTGACTTTATCTAACCCCAAGATCAGTGTCACTGGACTTTATTTAATCCCAAAAGTGATGACATTTCTTACATAACGAGCAACTGAGGCGTATAAAAGAGGGTGTTTCAGGAGGACTACTACTACTACTGCTACTGACAGTCAGAAAGTTGTAATAAGGATGAGGGCAGTCATCCCACTGCTGGTGCTGCTGTTCTCCATGTGTGGAGCTCAGACTCAGAGCACCCAGACTGAAGTTCAGACAGAGAGCCAGAGCACTGGGGCTGCTGCTGCAGTCACTACCACGCTGGATGTCTCTGCTGAGCTCAGGGAACTCAGAGACATGGTAGTGGAACAGAGAGTGCTGCTGAGTGTCACCCAGAAAGAGCTACAGAACACCAAATCCCTACTGTACAAAATGGAGACTGAGAATGATGCTCAGAACACAGAGATGGCCGTGCTAAAGACCAGACTGGCTGCTAGTGAAACTGAAGTGCTGAATCTGAGGAAGGAAACTGCAGCACAGACAGTTTATCTGAGTGAGAGACTGGCAGCCACTGAGACTGACATGAAGCATGTGAAGAAAGACACCACAGCACAACACACAGACCTGACCACTATGCAACCCAAGGTGGCATTCTCAGCAGGGCTGGGTTTAGTAGACATACAGGCTGGGATAACTGACTTGAACTTGGTCTTCACTAGAATCATCACCAATGTAGGGCAGGCCTACAGTGACACAACAGGCTTCTTCACAGCTCCAGTCAGGGGAGTCTACTACTTCAGATTCACTGTCATGGATTTACTAAACTCACACTGGATGGCAATCATACTATACAGGAATGGAGAGCGGATCATGTTTCTAAATGAGCATGATACAGATGGACACGCCACTTATCTGTCCAGTGGTGTGACTCTGCAGCTGGAGGTGGGAGATACAGTTAACATGGGACTCCCTGCAAGCCGCAGGCTCCTTAGTAGAAAAGATAATCACAGCACCTTCAGTGGCTTCCTGCTGTTTCCTCTCTGAATGGAACAGACTGTACAACCACTTATGTTAAATTAATTGTTTCATGAGCATGACAAAATAAATAATTTTAAAACATCAATCTGTCTGTCTTCATGATTAATAAGGAGCAATGGTGAATGATTGCAGAGATTCAATTTTTTCAATAAAACACAGTAAATTATGAACACAATATAAAGACCGACACATCAAAACAATTAAGAAAATATAATCGAAAAAAATGTACTTTAGAAAAATGCGTATGTGCGTGACCCATGGTTTGTGTACCTGACGGTAACCTGGACCGTCGGAGTGGCAAACTGATTAAAGGAGAATTAATTCCGGTGTGATATTGACCTAAAGTGTGTTGAAACATGATACCGAGTGTGAACGTATGTCTCATAGCTTACCTTGGCTTGTCCCCTGCACTCAGAAATCTGGCGCTAGTTAGCCGATGCTACCAACAGTTTTTCGATGGGGGTGCCTTGGGCATGTGTCCACTGCTAATGATTAAACACACCCGGTCCAAACTGAACACTGCACCATCATTTCATGTTAAGGGCCATCATAATTTTCTCCCCCTTTACTCTTTTGTCGAGAGCGAGAGCGAGAGAGAGAGAGACTTTTTTCTCTTCCTGCTGATTGCCAGAACTGACCAGTCAGGCATGTGTGTACGCCGACTACGCCACAAAAGAGGTCAGACAAAGCTGGGACAATAATGCAGCCAATCCCAGTTGCACACACAAAAACTGTCAATATAAAGTCAAAATACAAATAGTTTATTACATAAAGTTCATAAAACTGTAGTAACACCAACTACCGGATAGGGAGGCACAATATTACATACGCAAAATACAGTGGGGCCCACTAGTAGAATTCAGTGAAAATAATCCACCCCTTCCCAAAGGGCAATACACATCAGAGCACAAAAAATGCAAGCACAGCACATCACAACACCCACAACTGTAGTATAAATGGTGAGCAACGCACAGCAACACAGCATGGATCCCCACTGCATACTCCGCCCCCAATGACTATGCCCTCCCCATACCCAATAGTATGGCACACACAGAAGACGCTAATAAACAGACAGGGGAATGGGGGAGTGGAGGTAATTACGTTGGCCGGCGCAGTCCGGCCAAAAAAAACAAAACAAAAAATGAATTACCACTGCAGTCTATAGCAAAATATTGCACTGTTCGTTTAATGCAGTTCCTGCATCACGCAGTCTCACCCAACGTCTCTTTAGCTCGGGTGCTGACGTCATGCCGTCACAGGCAGCGCACCCACGCAACGGTGTCTGTTGTCAACACGGAAGTAGGCGAGCAGCGGCACTCCAGCATAGCACAGTTCAGCTTCTCTTGTAGCTCAGTCTCATTAAAGTCCACGGAATCCGAAGTTCAGGAACACCCGTCTGGATCAGTCCGTTCACCTCCACAATGCCGCCCCCACCTGGAAGTCGGGGCACCAACGTCAGCGACACCAAAGGCTTCTTGACATGATACAGAAAGTGTCCTCTTACTTCCCTGTTAGATTACGGCGATCGGCGTCAGCA